>NW_022166522.1:0-300000 GCF_008728515.1 Papio anubis | reverse complement strand
ACGTGGCCCTGGGATGGGCTCAGGCAGTGAAAAGGCCGCTTATTGGATTAATGTAATTTCTAAACAACGGCCCACCTGCACCATACACATTCAAGGAAAAAAGTTTGAGGGTCTAGTAGATACTGGGGCTGATGTTTCTATTATTTACTCTAGTTTATGGCCTTCCTCCTAGCTTAAACATCCCACTAACATGGGACTAGTAGGTGTTGGAAAAGCCGAGGAAGTTTATGAGAGCACCTTTATCTTGCCTTGCACCGGCCCTGATGGTCAAAAGGGTACAATTCAGCCCTATATAATGCCAATTCCCATTAATCTTGGGATGGAGATTTACTGGCACAATGGGGGGCTGAAATTAATATTCCACATAACTCTTATAGTGCTCCCAGTCAGCATATGATGGGAAACATGGGGTTTGTTCCTGGACTCAGTCTCCATCCAAAACATGAAGGGATTACTAAACCCCTCCCAATTACTGTAAAAGAAGGCAGGGCTGGTTTAGGTTATCCTTTTTAATGGCAGCCGCTGCCACGCCCCCTGTTCCTATCCCTTTACAATGGAAATCTGACATACTCATTTGGATTCAGCAGTGGCGGCTTTCTAAAGAAAAACTGGAGGCTTTAACCCACTTGGTTTCTGAACAGTTACAACTTGGAAATGTGGAACCTTCTCTTTCCCCCAGGAATTCTCCTGTGTTTCTAGTAAAAAAGAAATCAGGCAAGTGGTGGATGGTAACCAATTTAAGGGCTCTTAACGCTGTAATTAAACCTATGGGGGCTATCCAACCTGGCAGGCCTGCCCCTGCTTTAATACCTAAAAACTGGCCTCTCATAGTTATTGATCTTAAAGATTATTTTTTCATATTGCTTTACATAAATCAGATTGTGAAAAATTTGCTTTTACTGTACCATCTATCAATAATCAGGAGCCTGCAGCTCATTATCAATGGAAAGTACTTCCTCAGGGAATGCTAAATAGCCCTACAATCTGCCAGTTTTATGTTGGGCGAGTGCTTTCACCAGTTAGAGCCCAATTTCCCCAGGCCTATGTTCTTCATTATATTGATGATATTTTTTTTTATTCTTTTTATATTGGTTCTTTAGTTTTTGAAATGTTCATTTCTAATTTTGCAAACTGCATAATTACAAAAGAGTGAGACTCTTGTCTTTCAGTGTGACAAGAATTTAGGAAAACATTACCCCTTGAGAACTCTAAGTGAAATTATTAATAACAAAACATTTTCTGAATCTAAGTCTATGCTGTTTTTTAACGCTGAAATGCCATTCCTAACCTCCCTTCTAAATCTATATTGCAAGACCCAGCTATGCTACAACCGCCAATGTGAAGCTTCTCCAATTTCCATGCCACCTCCACCTCCTGTCTGCTTCCACCAGACAGAATTAATTACAACTTCTTTTTCCTTCTCACAATATGTAACTAGCCCTTCCACTTAGTTCTATTTAACTGTGACTTGTATTATAGACAGTTGTGAGTTTGCTTTCTGTGCTAAAGTGTAGCTTCCTTGAAAGCATCTTTCTATCCAACTCCACCCATCTGACTACAAGCACTGAGTGTCTGACATAGAGTGGGTGCACAATCTTTGCTACCTTTAAACTGAATTGAAAGTTAATTTATATTGACGATATTTTAATCGCTGCCCCCACTGATAAAGAATTAATTGACTGTTAGCAAATTTTGAGCCACATTGTTACAGAGGCTGGATCACACATAGCTCAGAATAAAATTCAAGAGACCACTCCTGTTCAATATTTAGGAATGGTGGTCGATAATGTATTCAACCTCAAAAAGTTCAAATTAGGAAAGATTCTTTGAAAACTTTAAATGACTTCCAAAAACTTTTGGGTAACATTAACTATTTAAGACCTACTTTAGGTATTCCGGACCTATGTACTGTCTAACTTGTTTCCACGCTGCAGGGAGATTCCAATCTCCGCAGTCCCAGTCCCAGGACTTTGACCCCTGAGGCTTCACTAGAACTGGAATTCATAGAGAAAAGAATCCAGACCACCCAGTTATCTAGAGTACAGCCATTTCAGCCTTTTCAGCTTCTGGTTTTCACTTCATTTCACTCCCCTACTGGCCTAGTGGTTCAACATAATGGAGTGGTGTTTTCTTCCTCATTCTGGATATGTTAGTAAAGTTTTTTATTTATTTATGCAACAGTGGGGAATTTCCCATATTACTGGAATCCCTTACAATCCTCAGGGACAGGCTATGGTGGAACAGGCCAATCACACTTTAAAAACCCAATTGTCCAAAGAGTCTGAAAAACAAAAACATAATTTAACTACCCCTACTCCCAATTGCATTTGGCACTGTTTAAATTTTTTAAATGTTCCTAAAGATAATAATCTAACTGCAGCCGAACACCATCATACAGGCAAAAAATTCTCCCTAAACGAAGGCAAACCAGTGTTATGGAAAAACTCCCAAACCAATACCTGGGAACCTGGCACAATTATAACATTGGGAAGAGGATATGCTTGTGTTTCACCAGGAGATCATCAATCCCCTGTCTGGGTAGCCACCAGGAGACTCAAGCTTTGGGTGAACAATGACAATGAAAACCACAGAGAAAAGACGTCCGTGTCAGAGACCATCCTCAGATGTGGTGAGATCTGTGCCAACTCCTTAGAAGCTGGCACACCAAATCACAATGAGTCTGATTCAATTCTCCCTGATGGCAATGGAGACCCATCTAACTAATTCCATTTCTCCTGATTACCTTTCTTTTTCTCCTTACAAACCTAAAAATCTCACCATTTCTATTAGCCTGAAGATAACATCCCTCTGTTCTTCTCTTCCTCCTTCAGCACTGAATCTTGCTTACACTAGGTTTTATTTAATGATTCTCCTCCTCATACTTTCTGTCTCACCAGTTTCCTCTCACACTGATTTACCTGCTACACAAAATTATTCTTATTGGGTTTATATGCCTTTTCCTCCACTTACTCGACCTCTCACCTGGATGGATACTTCTGTGGAAATCTACACTAACGATAGTGTGTGGATGCCTGGAGCTACAGATGATCATTGCCCTGCTCAACCAGGAGAAAAAGGCACTGCATTTAATGTTACCATGAGTTATGAATACCCCCCTCTGTGCCTTGGACATGTACCTGGTTATATCCATCTAGAAACTCAAGTCTGGGCTGCTTATCTTCTGGAGAGATCAGCTACAAAGGAACCGGGACATTTGGTCTCCGGCCTCTCCTTTTCTCCTTTAAAACAAATGAAAGGGGGAGTAATAGGAGATACCCCATATTTTCAATATAAACCTGCAGGAAAACCATGCCCTAAAAATTTTGAGGGCACATCTAAAACTTTAATTTGGGAAGATTGTGTTAACTCACATGCAGTAATACTAAAAAATGACTCATATGGTTTAGTAATAGACTGGGCACCAAAGGGCTATTTAAAAAACAATTGCTCCTGTAGTGGAAGGGAATGCCTGGAGGCTACTTATATTATTTCTTATTGGGAGAATGAGAATCATCATTCTACTTTGCATAGGAGGTTCAGCTCATTCTTTCCCTTAAAATGGGAAGATAAAGGCATTACCCCCCCGAGACCTCGTATGATAATCCCCATTCTGAGCCCAGAACACCCAGAACTTTGGAAATTGGCTATTGCCATATCTGGACTGTGAGTATGGGAAGTGGAAACTATTCTGTCTGTTGTCCCTGATACCGTCCCTCTCCCTCGGTATCAACATAAATCCAGATATTCTGCTTTGCTTACCTCCAACCTGATTATTCCCATGCAGAGTTGTGTTAAGCCTCCTTACATGCTGTTAGTGGGAAATATCAAAATTTGGATGAACAATCAAACAGTCCAATGCATTAATTGTCATTTATACACTTGTATTAACTCCCATTTTGACTCCAGGAAAAGTGTAATGTTGGTTCGAGCTCAAGAAGGAATCTGGATTCTGGTAACTTTGCCCAGATCTTTGGAATCCTCCCCCTCAATACATTTAATTAAAGAAGTGTTACAGCGAATTCTAAAAAGATCTAAGAGATTTGTTTTCACTTTAATCACTGTGATCATGGGTCTAATTACAGTCACTGCAATGGTCACCACTGCTGGAATGGCGTTACATCAATCTATTCAAATGGTTCATTTTGTTAATGATTGGCAAGCCAATTCTACCCAAATGTGGAATTCTCAACAAGGCATTGATAAAAAATTGGCTAATCTAAATTAATAATTTAAGACAGTCTGTTATTTGGCTTGGAGATCAGGTAGTAAGTCTTGAACATCACATGCAAATGCAGTGTGATTGGAATACTTCGGATTTCTGTATCACCCTGTATTCCTATAATGAGACTGATCATTCATGGGAAGTGGTCAAAGGACACCTTCTGGGTAAGGAAGATAATTTATCATTGGACCTAACTAAATTAAAGAAACAAATTTTTGAAGCCTCTCAAGCTCATTTATCCATTGTGCCTGGAGCTGAGGCATTAGATCAGGTGGCAGAAAATCTTTCTGTACTAAACCCCACAACTTGGATTATGTCTATTGTGGGCTCCACTGTAGTAAATTTTGGAATTATGTTTCTCTGTTTAATTGGCTTGTCTTTAGTGTGCTGGACCAGTAAGAGAATCCTGTGTCAAAATCGAGAGAACAAACAAGCCTTCATCACTATGGCACATTTATATAAAAAGAAAAGGAGAGATGTTGCAGGAAGTCAGGGACCCTGAATGGAGGGACCAGCTGAAGCAGTGGCAGAAGGACATAAATTGTGAAGATTTCTTGGACATTTATTAGTTCCCCAAATTAATACTTTCATAATTTCTTACACCTGTCTTTACTGCAATCTCTGAACATAAATTGTGACAATTTCATGGACATTTATCACTTCCCCAATCAATACTCTTGTGATTTCCTATGCCTATCTTTACTTTAATCTCTTAATCCTGTCATCTTCATAAACTGAGAAGGATGTATGTTGCCTCAGGACCCTGTGATGATTGCATTAAGTGCACAAATTTTTCGTAAAGCATGTGTGTTTAAACAATGTGAAATCTGGGCACCTTGAAAAAAGAACAGGATAACAGCAATGTTCAGGGAACAATGGAGATAACCATTAGGTCTGAGTGCCTGGGAGTTGGGCAGAACAGAGCCATATTTCTCTTCTTACAAGAGTGAATAGGAGAAATATCGCTGAATTCTTTTTCTTAGCCCTGAGAAAGAGAATGCATTCCCAGGGATAGGTCTCTAAAATGGCTGCTGTGGGAGAGTCTGTCTTATACAGTTGCAGATAAGGGTTGAAATAAGCCCCGGTCTCCCTTAGCGCTCCCAGGCCTATAAGGATGAGGAAATTCCTGCCTAATAAATTTTAGTCAGATCAGTTGTCTGCTCTCAAACCCTGTCTCCTTATAAGATGTTATCAATGAAAATGCATGCCCAGTGGGACATGAAACTTCATTAGCAATTTTAATTTCACCCTGATCCTATGATCTCACTCTGCCCCCATTTGCCTTGTGATATTTTATTGCTTTGTGAAGCATATGATCTCTGTGACCCACATCCTATTTGTACACTCCCTCCCCTTTAAAAATCACTAATAAAAACTTGCTGGTTTTGTGGCTCAAGGGACATCACAGAACCTGCCAACATGTGATGTCTGCCCCAGACACCCAGCTTTAAAATTTCTCTCTTTTGTACTCTTTCCCTTTATTTCTCAGACCAGCCAACACTTAGAGAAATAGAAAAGAACCCACATTGAAATATCGAGGGCTGGTTTTCCCTGATACTGTGCATTTGGGATGTTTGGCAGCATCCCTAGCCTCTACTCACTAGACACCATTAGCAGTCCCCAGTCCCACACTTATGACAATTAAAAGTGTCTTTAGACATTACCAAATGTCCTTTAGAGGTCAGAATTACCCCCAGTTGAGAACTCTTGCTCTAAATGTTCTTCTACATCTCTCCATTGACTCAGAAAGATGTCCTTGGGCTGTGAGTCTATGACTGCAATCATGAACTTCTGACTTCTTACTTTTCTTTCTCCTTCCACTGGTGTCATAAGCCCTATGAAGGCATGGTGCTTGTCTTCCCTATCTCAGTTCTAGGTCAACACTTGACAGAGGAAAGACACTTGAGGTTTATTTTTAAATGCCTGACAGCCCGGTTACCTCCATCCTGGAATCAAGGGAGAGATTGGGAGATTTAATTTTTCAGTACATTGAAACATGTTCAAGTTGCACTGACTGCATTGAGCGACTGCATTGGGTGTGAAAGGCATGACCATTTAGCCCTGGGGATAGATGCTGGCTAGAATCAGGCTCAGGTTGGCAGCACACTTCACTGTTGACAATTTGGAGAGTTAGCTGTCAGGCCACACCTATTACACAAGTTGATCTGTCCATTCCACCCCATTCCATCACCACCCCATAGAACAGGTTTGCCCACCCTCATCAGTTCTTACTAAGAACCCTTGAGATAGAGCCATGCTTTTCATAGCAAACGTGAAATCACAGGAAGGCTCATAACATTATCAAGCAGCACACAATAAATTCAGACTGAAAAGATGCCTGCTATTGACTAGGATAATGGTGGAGCATTTGAAACATGAATTAGGCTTTAAAGAAAGGGGTAATTTGAAGAAGTGGAAGTGGGAGGGTAAGGGAATGGTTAATTCCAAATGTTTAATGTAGGGAAAATAATATAAGCACTGAAGAGTTGAGGAAAAAACACGGTACACTTTAGAGGGCAAATGTTATAAGGAAACAACCCAGGGAGGAAGGAACTAATGAAGAGACTAAGGTAGGAAAATACATGGGGCATTTTTCCCTACTAGTGTGACAATCTGCCTATCTGGATTGACTACTATGTAAAAAAATAACTGTCCCTTAGAAGAATCTCCTCTGGCAGAGAGAACCTGGAAAGAGAATATACTTGATCAGGTAATTACTCATTCAGCCAAATACATTGACAAACTAATACTAAGGTAATAGGGAGAACTAGACAAGGGTATCTATGAAGTTCTTGACAAAAGATTAATAAGGGGGCATAGCAGGTTGGGCACAGTCCAATGTCAAGAGTGTAGGTTAAGGATCTGACAGCCACATAATGGCTTTGTGATCTTAAGTTCCTTAAGCCTCAGCTTTAAAATGGGGAAAATAGTAACCTTGCATGTGTGTGGTGAGGGTTGTATGAGATAATGTATGATCCTGTATACAGTACACCCTTACCAAATGGAAACTATTTTTTTAATCTGCCAAATATTAAAGCATCATTGAAAGTTACAATGGACATCACAATATACTTCTGGCATATAGATGAAGAGACAGATAATAGGACATAGATGAAAACCCATGAATAAGAAATAGTACTAATATATGTAACTGACCTGAACTAAGTGTGTAAACAGAATGCCACTGTATTTTTCACCATCCTCTGGCAAAATGACTCTCTTTAATCTTCCTTCTGTGGCACTGGATGGAACCTCAGGCAAATTCCAGAACTTTTCCATTAGTTCAAAATTCTAAAACTTCAATACCATATACCCAAACTTCAGTCTTTTACCCAATCCAAAACTTCCCCCGTTCCTAAGCTCTGCTGTGAATCATGTTTTGAGACCAGCAATAGGGAAAGGGACTGTGATAATTCCTTCATTATTTCTCCCTTCCTTGATCTTCTACCCATCTTCCCCACTGACTCTGCCTTTGGCTTCTCCAGGGTTGCAGATTCCCAGCTGTAGACCTCCAACTGCAGCTCCCTGTTATGGACAGTATCTCCTCATTGGCCACCAATGACTCCTCTGTCAAGCCCTGGCTTCCAGTGGCTCTTGCTCCAGGATAACCCAGAGTCCTCACCTGTCTGTCCCACAGGAAACACACACTCTTATCCACTAGAAGTCAGGCTCAGTCTCTATGCTGTCAGAACAGACCTCTTTGGACTCTTTGAAAAGCTCTCATCTCCCCTGTGGTTGGGGAATGTCCCAGCACTCCAACTCCCTCTGGACCTCTTGGGAAATCCTTAGCTTGTTCTTACATAGCCTGGAGGCAATAGGAGGTATAAAGACAGATTAGTTTCGGGTCATTCTCTGTGCAAGTCCTGCCGAGATAGTCAAGTAACTTGCTTTTGAATGAGGGGATACTCAATACCTATTTTCCCCGGGTTTGAGATCTTAATTAAAAGTCCACAAAAGAAAACATCCTTTTTACATCTTTTAACATCCTTTAACATGTGTACTTAGTAATGAATGTTTAGGCACAAACAATATGATGTAGTAACATATTGATAGATTTTCTGTTGTTAGTCACTGTACAAAGAGCAACACAGCATATATATATATATGCATACATATGCAATATTACATATGCACTGTATGAAGAGCAACACAGCATATATATATGCAAATATATATGCAATATTATTCAGCCACAAAAAGAAATGAAGTTCTGATACATACTAAAATATAGTTGAACCTTGAAGACATCAGGCTGAGTGAAAAAAGCCAGTCACAAAAAGACAAATACTGTATAACTCTACTTCTATGAAGTACCTAAAGTAGTCAAATCTAAAGAGACAAAAAGTGAAATTGTGGTTGCCAGCGTGGGGCCAAAGGATAATGAGGAGTTATTGTTCAATGGGTATAGAGTTTCCATTGCAGATAGTGAAAAGATCTGGAGATGGATAGTGGTAATTGTTGCACGACAATGTGAATGTACTTAACGTCACTGAAATGTACTCTTTAAAACTGTTAAAATGATCAATTTTCTGTTATGTATATTTTATGACAATTTTAAAAACCAAAGAGAAAAAGTAGATGGAAGGATGACCAGAAAATGCACAACTTTGTGTGAGTGCCTGAGGACAAAAATAGCCTAAAGCAGCAGGCTGCTTGTCTCGCCAAACTCTAGAAAGACTCGGGCCCAATTACTGGGGTGAAGCTTGGGACTGAGAGCAGAAGAAATCAACTAAAATCAAGATCTTTGTGCCCACCCCACTGACAGGCTTTCCCATATTCTGGGTTTTCCTGATGACTTTTCCAGATGGAGTGACAACCCCACAGGTTTGCCTAGGATTAGGGGTTTTCTGAGACATAGGATTTTCAGGGCTAAACTGGAAGTAATGTTCATGCCAAGTTTAACATGCACCTCTGTCCTCTGTATTTCTTTTAAGTTGAGAGTGGGAAATGAAGGCTGATCAGATTCAGATTTTTTTGTGTGGCAAACTACTTCTTAGATGGTGTCGGATTCTCTCATCAGAAGGTACATGGTGTTTCATTGAGTCTTTTTTGAATGGTGTTAGCAGCCACTGATGCTCAATACCTAGATTCATTTATTTTGCAAAACTGCTATATTGTAACTCTATTATTTTGTCTTTATTTATTAGGTAAACTACTTTTACAGATAAACATCCCCATAAATTATTTGATTCCTTTTTATTTACTGCTTTTAAAAATAATGAGTTGGTTCCCCAGTGTGTTCTCTTATGTTGATCAATTAGATTTCTTTGATATGCTTATGAGCTCATGATTTTAAAAATATCTAATGTGTCTCAATTCATTGCATTTATTTTCCTTTTTATGCTCAATTGTCCCATCTTTGGCTATAAGGGCCTTTTAAAGTGGGCTCCTGAGTCCTTTTGACATGATGCCATTAGTCATTTATAGTTTTTCTTGCTGTCTGTAGGACAATTTGTTCTGGGCCGGGAATCAGTCATTTCTCTAAATAACTCTGGCTGCTTTTAATGGGAAATGGTATTATAAGACTATCGTTTGGCTGCTAGGGATACTTACTGCTACTAGATCGGTCATCATTTCTCTACTTTTTCAGTAGATAAGGCTAAGATTTATTTTTTTAAAAGAGATAAAATACATGACAAATTTAAAATGATGCTTCAATTTAAATTCAGACTACAGCTTTTATTATTTAATCTCTTCTATTGTGCCCTTTCTCCCATGATGAAAATTCTGATTTCAACAACACTGAGGATGACAGAATTTGAATTTTATGTAATTATTCATTTGTTTTATGTAGTAATACATACTCTACAACTTAGAATAACAATATCAATTTCTACAAACAATATGATTACTGAAAACTATTTAAATATATTTAGGAATAGTTTTTTGTCTTTGGAGTATACCCCACTACAGTTGTATGGTCAAAGTATTGCATTTTAAAATTACTTGGAATAGTTTCCTAGTTTTTTAACACTTTATTCTTAAATATGAATGGACAGCTTAGGATCACTAGTTATTGCTCTAAAGTCTTCAAAATAAAATTTAAAAATCCACCAAAAAAACTGACATCAAAAAGGATAGCCATATTTTTTAAAAGCAATAGAAGAGTTTGAAGATACAATTGAGAAAATATTTCAGAAAGTGAGCAAAAACAAAAACAAAAACATGAGGAGAGATAGGTTAGGGGATCAATCCAGAAGACTCAATTAGTAGGAACTCCAGAGTGATCAGAGAGAATAAAGAAGAAAAATTATCAGACAACCTTCCAGAACTGAAGAATATATTTCTAGGTTGAAAATGCCCAGAAGAATCAATGAATGAATGATTGAAGAAAACTAATTAAGATACAGGATAGTAAAATGTTATTACTTCAGAGATAAGGAGAAGATGGTAAAAAACTCAGAGGAGGCTGGACATGGTGGCTTAAGCCTGTAATCCCGGCACTTTGGGAGGCCAAGGCAGGCAGATCACCTAAGGTTGGGAGTTCGAGCCTGACCAACATGGAGAAATCCCATCTCTACTAAAAACACAAAATTAGCTGGGGGTGATGGCGCATGCCTGTAATTCTCCACTTTGGAGGCTGAGGCAGGAGAATTGCTTGAACCCGGGAGGTGGAGGTTACGGTGAGCCAAGATTATGCCATTGCACTCCAGCCCAGGCAACAAGAGCAAAACTCTGCCTCAAAAAAAAAAAAAAAAACTTTAGAGGAAAAATAGGTGCATAATTACAATTTGCAATCAGAATCATATCAGACTCTTCAAGAGTCACACTGGAAGCTATTAAGACTATGGAACAATGCCTTCCAAATCCAGAGGAAAACTTATTTCCAGCTATCATTCTACACTATTCAAATTACAAACAGGTATAAGAGTAGAATAAAGAATAGCATTAACCCTGACTCAACTGTTCATCCATCATATACTCTTTCTTAGAATGATATGGAAGATATATTTTAGCAAAATAAAGGATAAATGAAGAGTAAGACAGGAATCCAGCAAACAGCAAATCCAACACAGGGAAGAGGAAAAGGAAGGTTCCAAATCAATCAACCAAATTAGGGCAATAGAAGCAAGCGCTCAAGGAAGGAGGTACCAGGGGAAAACATATTTAACTGTAGATTATCAGATGTATTTAAGCACTTGGATAATAATATTGACAGATATTTGTCATATCTGTTAAACAGATTTACTTGAGGATTTGGAATGTAGTTTCATAAGCAAATTTAAAATGAGGCAAGTATTAACTCTAGAAAAAAATTAAATGTTGTACTACAAAGGAGTCATAACTATGGCATACTTTTTGGCTCAGCAGCAAATATATGTGTATCATAGTGTAAATACTGACTTTTCTTTGAATAACCTTTTAACTTAGGAATAATTTTAGATTTATAGAACAGTTGTCAATATAGTACAGAGAGTTCCTGTATACCCTTCACCCAGATTCCCTGCATTTTAATATCTTCCATAACAATGTGACATTTGTCAATACAGTACTATGTGACACTAGAGACCATTTTAGTTTTACCAGTTTTTCTATTCCAGGATCCGATGCATGAGTCCACATTGCATTTAGAAACACTGACTTGTAGTTTAACCAAAAATTGCACTTTAACCACATTAGGGGGATTAAGAAGAAAATGAGGGGGCTGTCTAAAAGAGGCAAAATCTTTGTCTTCATAATAGGATACCATGGCAAATCTCATCTAAAACTCAAAAGTCAGAAAATGGTAAGGTATCACTTCCATTTTTAATTTATTTCCATTTAATTTTACTTCCATTTAATTTACTTCCATTTAATTACTTCCATTTTCCATTTAAAAATGGAAGTAATATAGAAGAAACAGCTAAAAAATTGAAAGTAGTTGCTTCTGACACCTGAGAATAGGTCCTGAGGAGGGCTTGAGAGAAAGACTGTTATTATTTTATCACAAATCTTTTAGCACCCTGTCACTTTTAACTATATGGAGGTATTATTTTTATAAAAGTAAAAGTAAATTCAAATATATAATAAGAAAAATAAAACTAATATTCTTGCTGATTAGAAAACAGATTCTAATAGATCAAAAGGCAAAGGTTATGAACAAACCATTTTCATGAGAAAATAATGTAGTTAATAAAATATTTGAAAACAAATTCAATCTCTCTAATAGTCAAACAAAGGCAAACTTTAAAATAGCAGGTTAACATTTTGCCAATGAAGTTACAAAAGTATAACAAAATAATATTCAATATTGACTTTTTCGTGATAAGGCAAGCACTCACATAGAGATATTGACATTGGAGATGTGTACTATGGTAGTACTTTTTGTAAAATACTGGATAAAAATATGTACCAAGAATCTAAAAACTTTTTATGCTCTTTGACCTAGTTAAAATTACTTTTTAATTCTTACCTTTGAGAATATATGTTAAGGAAATAACCCAAAATATACAGGAATCTTTATTTGTAAAAACTTTATCATTAAAAAAATGATATTTAAGAAGTTCATCTACTGACATTACAATATGCTAATATTATGATATTAAGATTTAGAAAAATAATACAAGTTTGTGTATATAGAGTGATATCAACTATGTGAAAGAAATACTGTAGATAAAACATTCAAGGAAATTCATCAATATTGAAGTTAATGGTTATTATCACAAAGTGGTGAGATTGTGGGTGATTTTGATTTTATCCTTGTTTACACATACTGAACTGTCTATATTGTTTTATATTAAGACTGTATTGCACTTACTACCCAGAAAAACTTTAAGTGTTATTTAAAGAATGTGAGGTATGTGCAATAGACACAAGGCATGAACTGCCATTTTGAAAATGTGTCTTTGACTCCACCTTTGCTCTGGTGTCCCTGTCCCCATCCTGTTCCCTTTGTAGCACTCTGTCTCTAGCCTCTGGTGCATTGATTTCAATGTTTCTTTAATTTTTTAAATTCACCAGTTATTCAATACCTACTTGGTCTAATCCTTACAAGGTGTCATGTACTAGGCAACTTGATGAAAAGCAGAAGCAAACATGATCTCCTCAATCAAGCGGCTTTGAGTCTCATGGGAGACACAGATACAAAATAACTATAGCACAAGGTAATAAATACTATTAAGCTGAACCACATGAAATTGCCACTTTTTTACGTCGAAAAGAGTCAACCACTGGCAATTTCTTATAGTTATAAATGCTGTGAATGGAGAGAGGTCGGTCAAGTGGCTTTGTACCTTCCAGTGGTATTATCTTTGTAGTAGGGAGTTTCTTGTAGTAGAATATCAAGCACTGAGATAGTTGCTAGGTGACATGGAATGATAAGATGCTAGTGAGAAAATCCTTTGATTTTCCTGAGCTGTTATTTGTGAGGGACAAACGACTGAATTAGGTTGCTGAAAATTATAGTGAGCTTTCTTAGAGCCAGTTGAGAGTTGTCTGCAGGGAGATAATGGAAACCAGGAGAGTGGGTGTGCTTGGAAAGGGAGATGCCAAGAAAAAGAAGTGAATGCATTATGTAGTGGGTGAAGAGAGCCAGACAGAGGAAGCCAGAAAGAGAAACAAAAGAGTACAGGTTCTGCAGAATCAAAGGAGAAAAGAGCTCCAAGGATGCAGCATGCCGGAGTATTACAGAATTGATAGAGATGTGGACAATTAACAAAGGCTATTGGATCTGTCCATAGGAGAGCATCGGTAACCTGAGAAGGGCATGTTTTCTAGGGTGGTCAGAGCAGAAACCGGACTGTGAAGGGTAGGAATAAGGCAGTGTGCACAGTGGTTTTAACAGCCCTGGGCCCTGGGGTCAGATGGCCCAGGTTTACTTTCTGGTTCCACAGCTAAGAAGCTACGTGACTTTAGGCATGTTACCATCTCCATGCTTCCCCATCCTCAGGTACAATATTAGTAAAATAAAAATAGCCCCTTCTGTGATAGATTGCTCTAATGGATGCCGTTCTTCACGATTTCTCATATCTACATCCTTTGTAATGTAACCTTGCAGTACTCTCCCACTCTGACTCTGGGCTCAGCCTGTTGCCTTTTTTTGACCAATAGAATGAGGTAGAAGTGACACCAAGCCAGTTTTGACCACGAGAGGCCTTCTATGCTTCTTTTTGCTTGCTTTCCCCTCTGCCATCACCTGCAGAATATACTCAGACAAGCCTGCTGAAAGAAGAGAGGCAAGTTAGGGTAAAGCTGAGTCTTTCTAATAGTCCCACCTGGGGCCTGCCTTGATCAGCTGACACCCAGTATATGAGTGAGCCAGTCACAATCAGCAGAGCCACCCAGCTGACTCCAGATACATGAGCAATAAATGTCTATTATTGAATGCACTGAGACTTTGCTGTTGCTTATCAGGCAGCAATACTGTGAAAACAGACAACCAAAATACAGGTTGGTTGCAGGATTAAGTGAGATAGCATATGTAGACTACTTTGAACAGTGCCTAACACATAGTAACTGCTTAAACACGTGTAACTCATTATATCATTTTCAGAGATATGATTGTTTTCCTGGGGCGACCCAGGGACAGCTGAAATACAAAGGTAGCCTATGTAGGCTAATCATTTGATGTTTCTCCAAATTGATATTTTTTCTTTCTCGTTGTTTGTTTAGTGAGGGAGGAAGAAAACTGGATTCCTTTGAATAATTTTTGGAGCCAAAACTGATTTACTTAGTAAGCCATTTTTACGAGCTGAAAAAGCGCTGATGTTCTAGAAAATAGAATAGCAAATTATCTGCCACATTTTTGAATTATACTTCTTCTTTAGTGTTCTTTTGGAGTTTCCAAACAAGAAAACTTCTGGGGCAGGACATTAAAGAACCTCTCGTTTCCAGTAAATGACACTATTCTATGCATTATTCGGTTTTGGAATTTCAGCTGAATGAGACTTCTGACTCTTAGCTGACTGACTACATGTTGAATCATAAAAATACTTGACAGAAGTAGGATGCACTCACCAGGAAGTTTTCCTTCTTCTTCTCTTTATTATTATTCCCACATGAAATCAAGGTCTGGCTCTGTAGAACCAACTTTTTTTTTTTTTCAGTTCATTGCACTGGAGGTTTAGTGTTCCTTAGATAAAGCAAAGCTCGTGGACACCTTTACAACTAGCCCACTGCTTGCTTGGCTTTTGGGCTGTGAAGAAGCTGCATAATCAGATGAACCTTTTTTAAATGCATTTGCAGATGCTGGCATAAAGAATCAGGTGGGACAATTTGGCATCTGATGTAAGCATCTTGCTTTATAGTTGTAAAAGATTACTAGGTGTAGAATAGAAAGTAAAAAATATGCTCTGTCAAACCAAAAGTTTAGAACTCTCTAAATCCAGCCCCAGGTTTTTGTCCCTGCCTTTCCTTCCATTATTTACTGAAGCAAACCACAACAGGCTATTAACTATTCCCTGAAAAATAAACGTTAACCACAAGCAGCACACCACAGTTCCGGAGTTTATGCCCCAAACAGGTTCATGTGATTATCCGACAGGCTTCCCTCCCTCTCAACTGTCCTCAAAATGCTGAGAGCCCTATTGCCAAGGAGACTTCTGAATCTTAGCTATCAACTGCATGCTGAGTCATAAAAATACTTGACAGAAATAGCATGCACTCACCAGGAGGTTTTCCTCCTCCTCCTGCTCCTCTTCCTTCTACCTCTCCTCTTCTTCCTCCTACTCCACCTTCTCACATGAAATCAAAGTCTGACTCTGCAAAATGAACGTATATTTTTTCAGTTTACTGAAATGGAGGTTTAGTATTCCTTAGGTTAAGTAAGAGTCCTGGATATTTTTACAATTAACCCACTTCTTGTTTGGCTTTTGGGCCAAGCAAATCATTTGTACTTGTCCAAGCGTAATGAGTAGCATCTCATCAGTAAGTCTCTCATCCTATTTCACTGGGATCAAATTCCAGCTTTACCATGTACTAGCTGTGTGACCTTGGGAAAATTGCTTAACCTGTCTGTGTGTCTGTTTTCTCATCAATAAAATGAAGATGACGTTGCATAGTACTTTATTGTTTTGAGAAAATTCAAATCAGTAATTCATGTAATGTAGTGGTCCAGTTTCTGCTAATAGTGCCATTTTTTATTCAACAAATAATTATTGAACATATTATGTACCAGACACTGTTGTAGAAATTTAACAAAACAAATCAAGAATGGCATAGGTCTTACATTCTAGCAAGGGATACAGACAAGCAACCATAAATCAGCTGAATGGGTAAATTTCAGAGTATGTTCCACAATGATAAGTGATATGAAACAAAAGGAAAATGCAGGGTAAGAGGGATGGCGAGGTGAATGAAGTGTGGGGAAAATTGCGGTATTGAATAGAAAAGAAAAATCTTATTAAGGTGGAATTGGAGCAAAAACTCAAAGGAGGTGAGGGAGTGAGTTGAGCAGGTAACCAGTGGAAGAGCATTTCGAGCTTGAGCCAAGCCCAAGTGTGAGAGACCAGAGGATTAGAAGGAGCCAGGAAAGAGTGGCAGAAGATGAAGTCAAGGTGATAATAGGTTTCAATCACTTGGGGCCCTGAAAACCACTGTAAGAGCTTTAGTTTTCACTCTGAATGACATGTAGAAAGACTGCAGGACTTTGGGCAAAGGAGTGGCATGATCTGACTTACATTTTAAGGGACTCCGTCTGGCTCTCTGTTGAAAATAGTTCGTAGGGAAGAAAAGCAAAATCAAGGAGACCTGTTGCTACTGTTGCACCTTAGGTGGTGGATGATAGAGGCTCAGGTTGGAGTTTGGGGGTGGGAGTAGGGAGAATAAAAGGAGGATAGCCTTGGAGATGGTGAGAAGGGTTCAAATTTGAGATGTGCTTTAAGGCAAACCTAATTAAATGCTCTGAGAAATTGGATATGGAATGCAAAAGAAAGAGTCAAGGCATTAAGCCTGAGCAACTGAAAATATAGAGTTGTCATCTACTAGAACAAGGAAGGTTGTGGACAGGAAAAAGCAACAGTTCAGTCTTGTTACTTAAGAAACCTTAGCTACTTTTCTTATTATCACGTTCGGCCTCATACTGTTATAAATGCATGTACCTGTCTTATCTCTATCCCCAGATGGCAAACTACTTGAGACGAGAAACCATAACATGTTCTTTTAAATGGACCATAGTTCTATCACAGTTTAGTTGATACGGCTGTACTCCATATTTGCCACACATACTAGTTACTTTCCTGGTACTTGCCAAGTAAACAAAACAACTATTGTTCATCCTTCAAAATCTTATCTGAAGAAAAAAAAAAGGAAAAAGGACAAATAGGAAAATCAATGGAAGGAAAAATTCAGGGTGACATCAGCAAGATGGCCAAACAGAAAATTCCCCCATATCACTCCCCCGACAAAAATACAACTGGAAACTGTTCAAAGACAAACATACCACACTGAATTTATCCAAACTCAGGGGAGAAGTGGAGGAACCCCCTGGGCCCACAGAACTGACAGAAACTGCAACAAATAGGAGAAATGGTCATTTCAGACTGCGCCACCCCTACCCCAAGCCAGCATAATGCCACCCACAGAGAATTTCCTTGGACCCAGTTTCTGAGGTAAGAGTAGGGAGTTGTAGATAGACATTCAATCTCCTCACTAATCTGGGAATCTTCACAGGAAGCCTACTCCATTCTGATACCTCAGAAACCACTGGGAGAGCTAAGAGAGAACCAAAATACTTGAGACAAATTGAGGACAAAGAGTGGGGTGCTGACTGCAGCAACTGGCATGCAGATCTTGGTAATTACTCTGCACATCCATCAGTGGGGACACCACACTGAAGAGGCTGGCAATCACCTAGTGCTGCAGGAGGCACAATCCATGGGAAGGCCCAGCTGCCTGGTGATATTTTCTACAAAGCTCAGGTGTTTGCAAGAAGCCTTCCTTTGACCTGAAAAAACTAAAAGGTGGGGATTAAGTTCCAGTGTGTGCTTAAGTCTTCCCCAGAGTGGGAAACAATGGCAGGGCAGTGATTTAGTTCTGGGGCAGCCTTTAAGTTTTGGTGCCCTCTGTAAGTTTTCCCCAGATTGGGAAACAACAGGGCAATGAGTTAGTTTCAATGTAGCATTTTAGTGCTGGGGCTCACTATACATTATCCCCAGAATCAGAAGCAACAACAGACCAACATTGAAATTCTGATGCTAAGTAGTAAAGCTCTAGCATCACCAAAGAACATCTACAAAAACTAGAAGAGGTGGCTGCTTCCTCAAATATGCAGGCGTCAATGTAAAGATACAAGAATTGTAAAAGCTTGGAGAAATATGACAACACACACACACAAAAAAAAAAAAAACCCCACAAAACACTAGCAATGGACCCAAAAGAATTACAGATCTATGAAATGTCTGATGGAGAATTCAGGATAATTCTCTTAAAGATGTTCTGGAAAACACAAAAAATATGGATGGAAAACCAAATGAAACACTGAACTGAAAAACTCATCAGAAAGTTTCAACAGCAGACTTGATCAGAGGAAAGATTTTGAAAACCACCTGGTCAGAATATATGAAATTACCCAATCAGAGGAGCAAAAAGAAAAAAAAATTAAAAAGTGAAGAAGGCTTATGAGAATTATCTCCACATAACAGGAATTCCTGAAGGAGATGAGAGAGAAAATGTCATATTAGAAAGCATATTTAAAGAAATAATGGCTGAGAATTTCCTAAACCTGGAGAAAGACAACAGCATCCAGGTATAGGAAGCTTAGATATCACCAATCAAATTCAATTCAATGAAGTAGTTCCTGAAGGCATATCATAATCAAATTAGCAAAAATCAAAGACAAAGAAATAATACTTAAAGCTGCAAGAAAAAGAAACATATCACATTCAACAGAGCCTGAATACAACTTTCAGTAATAGTAGGTGACTTCAACACCCCACTTTCAACAACAAACAAATCATCCAGAAAAAAAATCAACAAACATTGAAGTTAAACTCTACACTCTAGACCCAAATGGACCTAACAGAAATTTACATACACTACATCCAACATATACAAAATACACATTTTTCTCAACAGCACATGGAACCTTCTCCAGGATACATCATACGGCAAGTCACAAAACAATCTTAGCAAATTTTAAAAAATTGAAATGATATCAAGTATCTTTTCTGACCATAATGAAATAAAATCAGAAATCAAAAACAGAAAGGATGTTGGGAACTGTACAAATTCATGAAAACTAAACAACATGCTTCTGAACAGAGAATGTATCAATGAAGAAATTTAAAAGAAAATATGAAATTCCTGAGACAAATAAAAATGGACACGTAACATACCAAAACCTGTGGGATACAGGAAACGCAGTTCTAAATGGAATCCATATGGCAATAAATGCATGCCTCAGAAAAGTAGAAAGACTTTAAGTAAACACCCTAATGATATTCTTACTTTTCTAGAAAAGTAAGAACAAACCAAACCTCAAATTAGTATAGGAAAAGAAATAATAAAGTTCAGAGCATAAATAAATAAAATTCAGACTAAAGAAAAACAATGTAAAAGATCAACAAAACAAAAATTTGGGTTTTTTAAAAATAAAATTGATAAATTTTTATTTAGACTGAGATAAAAAGAAGACAGAAATAAAAGCAGAGACAAAAAAGAAGACATTATAACTGATACCACAGACACACAAAGCATAATTAGAGACTATTATAAACAACTATACACCAACAAATTGAAAAATATAACAGAAATGGATAAATGACTGGACACACACAACTTACCAAGACTGAACCATGAAGAAATAGAATAGCTTAACAGACCACATAGCAAGTAATAAGACTGAAGCAGTAATAAAAAGTTTCCCATCAGAGAAAAGCTTAAGATCTTATGGTTTCACTGCTGAATTTTATCGAATGTTTAAACAACTAATACCAATTTTACTTAAAGTCTTTTAACATTTGAAGAGGAGAGAATCATTTCATATTCATTCTATAAGGCCAGCATTACCCTGATATCAAAACCAGAGAATGACATAAGAAAAAAGAAAACTACAGGTCAATATGACTGATGAACATAGATGTAAAATCATCAACAAAACACTACCAAACCTAATTCAGCAACACACTGAAACAATTATTAATCATGATCAGATGGGATTCGTCCCAGGGATGAAAGGATAGTTCAACATATGCAAATCAATAAATATGATACATCACATTAACAGAATCAAGAACAAAAACCACATGATCATTTCAATAGATGCTGAAAAAGCCTTTGATAAAATCCAATATCCCTTCATGATAAAAAGCTCTCAACAAACTGGGTATAGAAGGAGCTTACTGCCAACAAAAAAATATATGACCAAACCCACAGCTAACATTATACTCAATGGGGTAAAAATGAAAGTGTTTTCTCTAAGATCTGGAACAGAACAACAATGTCCACTTTTACCACTTTCATTCAGCATAGTACTGAAAGCCCTAGCCAGCGCAGTTAGGCTAAGTAATGAATAAAGGGCATCCAAATTGGAAAGAAAGAAGTCAAATTATCCTTGTTGGAAGACAGCATGATCCTATATTTAGAAAAGTCCAAGGAGGCCTGGCACAGTGGCTCACGCCTGTAATCCCAGCACTTTGGGAGGCCGAGGCAGGCGGATCAGTTGAGGCTAGAAGTTTGAGACCAGCCTGGCTAACATGGCGAAATTCCATCTCTACTAAAAAATAAAAAATAAAAAAAAAAAAAGCCGGGCATGGTGGCACATGCCTGTAGTTGCAGCTACTGGGGAGGCTGTGGCAGGAGAATTGCTTGAACCCAGGAGGCGGAGGTTGCAGTGAGCTGAGATTGCACCACTGCTCTCCAGTCTGGGTGACAGAGTGAGATTCTGGTTCAAAACTAAAAAATAAAATAAGAGTCTAAGGACCCCACCAGAAAAAAATTATTAGAACCAATAAATGAATTCAGTAATGTTTCAGGTAACAAAATCACCATACAAAACTCAGTAGCATTTCCATAAACCAACAGCAAACAACCAGTATAAGAATAAAGAAAACAACCCCATTTACAATAGCTACAAGAAAAAACCTAGGAATAAATTTAACCAAAGAAATTAAAGAATCCTACGATGAAACCTATATAACACTGATGACAATTGAAAAAGACACAAACAAATTAAAAGATATCACATGCTCAAGGATAGGAGGAATTAATTTAGTCAGATGTCCATACTACCCAATGCATTACCTATCAAAACACTAATGACATTCTTCACAGAAATAGAAAAGCAATTCTAAATTCATGTGGAACCACAAAAGATCCCAAATAGCCAAAACAATCTTCAGCAAAAAGAACAAAGATGTAGGCATCACAATACCTGGCTTCAAAACATACTGCTAAGCTATATTAACCAGAGCATCAAGGTATTGGTATAAAAACAGACACAAAGACCAATGGAATAGGATAGAAAACACATAAATAAATCCACACATTTACAGCCAATTTATTTTCAACAAAGGCATCAAGAACATATACTGGGGAAAGTTCAGTCTGTTCAATAAATGATGCTTGGAAAACTGGATATCCATATGCAGAAGAATGAAATTAGACCCCTATCTCTCACCATATACAGAAATCAAATCAAAATGGATTAAAGGCTCAAATTTAAGACTCAAACTATGAAACTACTAGAAAAAAAATTTGGAACAATACTTCAGGACATGGTCTGGGCAAATATTTCAGGCATAAGACCTCAAAAACATAGGCAACCAAAGCGAAGATAGACAAATGAGATTACAGCAAGCTAACAAGCTTATGCAAAGCAAAGGAAACAATAAACAGAGCAAAGAAACAACATAAAAGATGTGAGAAAATATTTGAAAACTATCCATGTGACAAGGGATTAACAACCAAAATACACAAGAAACTCAAATAACTCAATGTCAAAGCCAAAATAATCTCATTAAAAATGAGCTAAAGATCTGAATAGACATTTCTCAAAAGAAGACATACAAATGGCCAACAAGTATATGTAAAAATGCTTACCATCGCTATTTATCAGGAATATGCAAAAGAAAATCACAATAAGATATTAACTCACCCCAGTTAAAATGGCTATTATCAAAAAGACAAAAAATAACAGATGGTGGTGAGGATGTAGAGAAAGGAGAATGCTAGTACTCTGTTTCTGGAAATGTAAATTAGTACAGCCACTATGAAAAGCAGCATGGAGGCTGTGATAGTTAATATTGAGTGTCAACTTGATTGGATTGAAGGATGCAAAGTATTGTTCCTGGCTGTGCCTTTGAGGGTGTTACCAAAGGAGATTAATATTTAAGTCAGTGGACTGGGAAATACAGATCCACATCTGGGTGGGCACAATGTAATCAGCTATCAGCGTCCAAACAAAAGCAGGCAGAAGCATGTGGAAAGACTAGACTGACTTAGTCTTCCACCCTACATCTTTCTCCCATGCTGGATGCTTCCTGCCCTCAAACATTGGACTCCAAGTTCTTCAGTTCTGGGACTCCTGGACATTTGACCACAGACTGAAGGCTGCACAGTTGGCTTCCCTACTTTTGAGGTTTTGGGACTTGGACAGACTTCCTTGCTCCTCAGCTTGCAGGTGGCCTACTGTGGGGCCATACCTTGTGATCACGTGAGTCAATACTCCTTAATAAACTCCCCTTTATATATACATCTATCCTATTAGTTCTGTTCCTCTAGAGAACCCTGACTAATACAGAGGCTCTTGAACAAACTAAAAATAGATCTGTCATATGATCCAATAATCCCTCTATTGGGAATATATCCAAAAGAAAGAAAATCAGTACATTGAAGAGACATTTGCATTTCCAAGTCTTTTGCAGTACTATTCACAATAGCAAAGATATGGAATGAATCTAAGTGACTACCAATAGATGAATGGATAAAGAAAAGTGATACACATACACACACACACACAAACACACACAAAATGGAATATTATTCAGCCATGAAAAATAATGAAATTCTGTCATTTGCAGCAACATGAATGAAATTAGAGGACACTATGTTAAGTGAAATAAGCCAGGCTCAGAAAGGCAAATATTGCATGTTTTATGTTCTGACTCATACGGGGGAGCTAAAAAGTAGATCTCATGGATGTAGAGTAGAACCAGAGCCTGGGAAGAGTAGAGGGAAGCGAGGAATGATGAGAGTTTGATTAATGGGTACAAAATGGAATAAGTTCTAGTGTTTGAAAGCACTATAGTTAATGATAACTTACTGCATATTTTACAATACTTAGAAAAGAAGATGTAAAATGTTTCCAGTGCAAAGAAATGATAAATGCTTTAGGTGATTACCATTAATTATTCTGATTTAATCATATTCTATGCAGGTATTAATTATCACATGTACCTCATAAATATGTACAATTATTAAGTATCAATTTTTAAAAAAAGGATGGATGGCCTGAATGGTATAGAGGACATTCCTTCACAGATACATAAACTTTATCCCTATATTAAAAAGGGCATCTATACATGCTAGATCCCTGATTTGTAGCACACATTTCTAAAATACTTCTATTAACAGTGTTTTGAAATGATGCCTTTGGCCAATATGGAGAAATTTTATAAGAAACAGCCCTTTAAAAATCAGTGCTGTGTTTCCTATATGGATGTAGCTGAAGGTCTAGTTCAGTACATGGTAGTCTTTTTTATTAGACACATTTTCCTCCTGACACTATTTTCCCTCCCTAATACAGCTCAATATCTGTTTTTTAAAAATATGCAACTCAAGACTGTTGTCTATATCATGAGTTGGCAAACTTTTTCTGTAAAGAATCAGAGAGTATTTTAGGCTCTGCGGGACAGTGCATTCTGTCACATCTAATCAGCCCTGCTATTGTAATGAAAAAGTAACCACAGAAAGTACACAAGCAAATAGGCCTGACTGTGCGCCCATAAAACTCTATTTGTGGGAGCAGAGCAAGATGGCCGAGTAGTAGGCTTTACTGAATTTCCTCCCTGAAGGAGCATGGAATTTAATAACTATTTACATAATCCAAGCATGATGGCTCACATCTGCAATCCCAGCACTTAGGGAGGCCAAGGCAGGAGAACTGCTTGAGCCCAGAAGCTTGACACGAGCCTGGGCAATGTGGAGAGATACCATCTCTACAAAAAAATCAAAAAATTAGCTAGGTGAGTGATGTGCACCTGTAGTCCCAGCTCCCAGCTACTCAGGAGGCCAAGGTAGGAGAATCTATTGAACCTGAGAGGTTGAGCCTGCACTGAGCTATAATTGAACAATTGCACTCCAGACTGAGCAACAGAGCAAGCCCCTGTCTAAAAAACAAACAAACAAAAAACTACAGAAAACAAGCACCTTCATAAGAACTCAAAATTAGGTGAGCACTCACAGTACCTGGTTTTAATTTCATATCACTGAAAGAAGCATTGAAGATGGTAGGAAAGAGAGTCTTGAATCACTGATGCCACCCCTCCCTCAACCCCCAGCAGTGGCCACATGGAGTGGAGAGAAAATCTGTGTGCTTGGGAAAAGGAGGGTGAGACATTGTACTGAACTCAGTGCTGTCCTGTCACAGCAGAAAGCAAAACCGGGATGAACTTAATTGATGCCCACCTACCGATAAAATATTTAAACCAGCCCTAGCGAGAGGGGGGAACCCATCCAAGTGGTCAGAACCTGAGATCTGGCGAGCCTCACCACTGTGTGATAAAGAGCTCTGGGGTTCTAAATAAACGTAAAAGGCAGTCAAAGACACAAGAACTGCAGCTCCTAGGCAAGTCCTACTGCTGAATTATGCTCAGAGTCAGTGAACTTGGGGGGCACACAACCTACTAAGACACTAGCTGGGCGTCTAAGGAAGTGCTTGTACCACCACTCCCCAAACCCCAGGCTGCACAGCTCATGCCTCCAAAAAAGACTCCTTCCAACTGCTTGAGGAAAGGAGAGAAAACAGAAAAGAGGACTTTGTCTTGTACCTTGGATATCAGCTCAGCCACAAAATAGGGCACCAGTCAGAGTCATGAGATCTCCTTCCCAGCCCTAGCTCCTGGGATGACATTTCTAGACATTTCCCATCCTAGGCCAGAAGGAAATCCACTGCCTTAAAGGGAAGGAACCAATTCTGGCAGGACTCATCAGCTGCTGACTAAAAAGCCTTGGACCCTGAATAACTAGTAGTGATAACCAGGTAGTATGCCATGGGCATTTGGTGAGACTCTGAGACTTGCTGGCTTCAGGTGAGACTCAGCACATCCCTAGCTATGGGGAGAGACTCCTACTGCTTGAGAAAAGCAGAGGGAAAAGTAAAGCAGACTTAGTCTTGCACCTTAGGTACAGGCTCAGCCACAGGGGGATAGAGCCCCAAGTGGGCCCTTGGGGTCCCCAATTCCAGGACTTGTCTCTTAGATGGCATTTCTGGACCTGCCCTGGACCAGAGGGGAGCCTACTGTCCTAGCAGATGAGTCCCAGGCAAGGCAGCATTCACCACAAGCTGCCTGAAGAGCCCTTGGGCCTTAAGTAAACATCAGCAGTAGACTGGCAGTACTTCCCATGGGCCTGTGGTGGTGATGGCCACAAGATTTGACTCCTCTTCCTATAGAAAGGGGAGGAAGAGTGGGAAAGACTGCCTCACACGTGGTTTCAGTTCCAGCTCAGCTGCAGTACAACAGAACACCACACAGACTTAAAGTGTTTGACTCCAGACTCTGTCCCCTGGATGGCATCTCAGGACCTATCTACAGTCTGGGGAAACTTGTCATCCTGAAGGGAAGGACACAAGCCTGGCTGGCTTTGCCACCTGCCAATTATAGAGCCCCAGGGCTTGAGCAAACATAGGTGGTAGCCAGGTAGTGGTAACAGCAGGCATTAGATGAGACCCAGTGCTGTCCTGGTTTCTGACCAGTGCAGCCATAGTGGTGGTGGCCACAAGGGTGCTTGTGTCACAACACTCCCAGCTCCAGGTGGCTCACAACAGAGAGAGAGAGAGAGAGTTTATTTGTTTGGGAGAAAGTAAAAGAAGAGAACAAGAGTCTCTGCCTGGTAATCCAGATAATTTTTCTGGATCTTACCTAAGACCATCAGGGTGGTACCTCTATGAGTCTGCCAGAAACAGAGTGTCACTGGCTTAGAGTGCCCCCTAATATAGATACAGCTTAGATCACAACACACAAGTCCTTTGGAATACCTGGAAAGCCTTCCTAAGAAGGACAGGTACAAATAAGCCCAGACTGTGAAGACTATAATAAATACATAACTTTTCAATGGCCAGACACACACAAACATCCACAAGCATCAACACCATCCAAGAAAACATGACCTCACCAAATAAACTAAGTAAGACACCAAGGACAAATCCTGGAGAAACAGAGGTATATGACCTTTCAGACAGAGAATTCAAAATGGCTGTTTTGAGGAAACTCAGAGAAATTCAAGATAGCACAGAGAAGGAATTTAGATACATTTAACAAAGAAATTGAAAAAATTATAAAGGAGCAAGCAGAAATTCTGGAGTTGCAAAACACAATTGGCATACTGAAGAATGCATCAGAGCCTTTTAATAGCAGAATTGATCAAGCAGAAGAAAGAATTGGTGAGCTTGAATACTGGCTATTTGAAAATACACAGTCAGAGGAGACAAAAAAAAAAAAGAATGAAAAACAATGAAGCATACCTACAGAATTTAAAGAATAGCCTCAATAGGGCAAATCTAAGGGTTATTGGCCTTAAAGAGGAGGTAGAGAAAGAGATAGGGTAGAAAGTTTATTCAAAGGGATAATAACAGAGAACGCCCCAATCTAGAGAAAAACATAAATATCCAACTACAAGAAGGTTATAAAACACCGAGAAGATTTAACCCAAAGAAGACTATCTCAAGGTATTTAAATATTGAACTCCAAAAAGGTCAAGGATATAGGAAGCTTCCTAAAAGCAGCAAAAGAAAAGAAACAAATAACATTCAATGGCGCTCCAATACGTCAGGTAGAAGACTTTTCAGTGGAAAACTTGTAGGCCAGTAGGAAGTAGCATGACATACTTAAAGTACTGAAAACAATACTGAAATGTATATGGAACCAGAAAGAAACCAAAAAAGCCAAAGCTATTCTAAGTAAAAAGAACAAAACTGAAGGAATTATATTACCTGACTTTAAATTATACTACAGAATTATAGTAACCCAAACAACAGGGTGCAGGCATAAAAACAGACATATAAAAAGTGGGACAGAATTAATATCCCAGAGATAAATCTACACATCTTGTCAAAGGTGACAAGAACTGACATTGGGGAAAGGGCTGTCTCTTCAATAAATGGTGCTGGGAAAACTGGGAGTCCATATGCAAAAGAATGAAACTAGACTATAGCTACATTCAATCTTGCCATATGCAGAAATCAAATCAAAATGGATTGAAGACTTAATCAAAGACCTCAAACTGTGAGACCACTAAAAGAAAGCAATGGGAAAACTCCCAAGGACATTAATCTGGGAAAATATTTTTTGAGCACAGGAAACCAAAGCAAAAAATGGACAAATGGGATCATATCAAGTTAAAAAACTTCTGCACAGCAAAGGAAACAATCAACAATGTGAAGAGACAACCCACAGAATGGGAGAAAATATTTGCAAAAGAGATTAATAACCAGAATGTATAAGTAGCTCAAACAACTCTATTGGAAAAAAATCTAATAATCTGATCAAAAGATGGGCAAAAGTTCTAAATAGACCTTTCTCAAGAAAAACATACAAATGGCAGACTGGCATATGAAAAGGTGCTCATCATCACTGATCATCAGAGATATGCAAATCAGAACTACAATGAGATATTATCACACCCTAGTTAAAATGGCTTTTATCCAAAAGTAAGACAGGTGATGGTAAGGATGTGGAGAAAGGAGAACCCTTGTATACTGTTGGTGGGAATGTAAATTAGTACAACTACTATGGAGAACAGTTTGGAAGTTCCTCAGAAAACTAAAAATTGAGCTACCATGTGATCCAGAAATCCCACTCCTAGGTATATACCCAAAAGGAAAAAAAAAATCAGTTTACCAAAAAGATATCTGCACTTCCATGTTTATTCCAGTACTATTCACAATAGCCAAGATTTGAAAGTAATCTAAGTGTCCATCAGCAGATAAATTAATAAAGGAAGTGGGATCACATGATCCCATAAAGAAAATTTTGAAATATAGTAATATATACAATGGATTACTATTCAGCTATGAAAAAAACTAAATGAGATCCTGTCATTTGCAACAACATGAATAAAACTAGAGGTCATATGTTAAGTGAAATAAGCCAGGCACAAAAAGGCAAACTTTCTATGTTCTCACTTATTTGTGGGAGCTAAAAATTAAAGCAATTGAACTCATGAAGATAGAAAGTAGAAGGATGGTTACCAGAGGCTGGGAAGGGTAGTAGAGCATGAGGGAGAAGTGGAGGTGGTTAAGGGGTACAAAAAAAATGAATAAGACAGTTTTTGCTAGCACAACAGGGTGATCATAGTCAAAAATAATTGTATCTTTCAAAATAACTAAAAGAGTATAATTTGATTGTTTGTAACACAAAGGATAAATGCTTGAGGTGATGAATACCCTATTTGCCCTGATGTAATTATTATGCATTGCATGTCTGTATCACAATATCTCATGTAACCCACAAATGTGTATACCTACTATGTACCCCCCCAAAAAAAGTTTAAAGTATTTTTAAAAAATTTATTTGCAAAAACAGGTGGCAGGCCAGATTTGGCACACAGGCAATAATTTGCTGAGCCTTGGTCAATATCATTATCTCCAGTTCATCCTGAATTCTCTCAAACTTGTGGACCTCTCAACTGCCTCTTATGGAAATTACCAATGACCTCTGTGTTGCTAATTCCAGTGGTCAATTCTCAGCCCCTATTTTAATTTGACCAACAGTAGCATTTGACACAGTTGATCACTCTCTCCTCCTTGAAATTCTTCCTTCTCTTGGCCTACAGAACACCATGCTTAGCTTGATGTCCTTCGACATCACGGACTCCTCTTTATCTTTTTTCTTGGTTCCTCATCTTCTCCCTGATTCTTAACATTGTAGAGCCCAGGGCTCAGGCCACTTCTCTTTTATATTTATACTCCTTCCTTGGTGATCTCATTGAGTTTCATGATATTAAATATAATTTATAAACTGGTGAATCTCAAATTTTTGTTTCCAGCCCAAACCTCTCTTCCATCTCCAGAATCTTATTTCTAATGGCTTATAGAACACCTCCAGTTGGAGTCTAACAAACAAACTCAAACTCAAATTGTTCAGAACTAAATTTCTGCTCTTTGTCCACAAACCTGATTCCCCTTCAGTCTTCTTCATCTCAATTAACCTTGAAGTCTTCTTTGTCTCCTCTCTTTCACTCACACCCTACATCCAATCCACTAACAAATTCTACTGACTTCACCTCCAAACCTATATTGACAAACTATGTTCCCATTTTCCCCACTGCTACTTTCCTGTCTATGCCCTGTCATCTCTTACCTACGTGATTGATGTAGCCTCCTACCTAATTTCCCTGATTCCTTGCTCCTTCCCACAGTCAATTTTCAACACAGCAACTGGAGTGATCATTTTGAAATTCAAGCCAAGTCATAGCACTCCTCTGTCAAAACCCTATTTCACTCAAAGTAGATGTCACAGTCTGTACAATTCCCAACACTATCTCCTGTGCTGCATTTCAAGGCCCTCTGCCCTCTCTGATCATCTCTTTTACTGTTTTTCTCTGGACTTTCTCTGTTCAGTGTGCCCTAGACACACCAATCCTCTCTGACCCCCACCAATGTAGGGCCTGTGTCCCTGCTATTTCTTCCACCTAAAACATTCTTGCCCCCAGATACTCATAAGGTTCTCTCACCCTTCAAGTCTTTGCTCAAGTGTCATTTTCTTATTGATATCTGTCCTCACCATTCTATTTAGAATTGTAGCCTCCTCAATCCCCAGAAGCTCTCATTCTCCTTACCCTACTTTATTCTGTCTACAACACCTATCTCCCTCTAATGTATCTCTCCCTGGCATGTCAGGTCCACATGGGCAGAGGTTCCATATGTTTTCTCCACTGCTGTATCTTTAGCACCTACTACAGTGCCTGTCCAAAGTAAGCACTCACTAAATATTTGAATGCTCATAGAATTAGGAATAATCATGCTCCTAAGTAAATAGTTTATTTTAGGGACAATGTGAGTTTTGTAGCTGACCATACTTTCCTCTTCACTTCAGCTACTAGGAATCTTAGAATCAAACGTATGGAACATATACAGAAACTCACCTGCACTTTATGGTGGTAAAGAACTTCAGTTCTGGAGCTGGCAGTCCATTGAGTCCCAGTTCTACCAATTTACTAGATGTGTGATTTGAGTCAGGTTGCTTAATCTTTTTGTGCTTCAGTATTTTTTTCTTGTAAAATGACTGTAGTAGTAATAACATACTTGAAAAGGTTATTGTGAGAACAAGTGAAGACAGTAGATGTCAAGTGCTTAGAACAGGGCTCAGCATATTAAAAGAGCCCCATAATGGCTTACTGATAATATTAGAATTACCAACCATCTCGGTGTGCCTCGGACTAAGGCGTTTCCCCAGAAATGAAACTGTCAGAGCTAAAACCAGACAAGTCCCAGGTACATCATTTTATTTTTCTACAGTGACATTTCCCTTTGCCTCTTTTTATTTCTTATTTTTATTTATTTTATCTTGCTCTACAAATTTTTGAAAGGTGCTTTATATTTTTTGAAACAAAGTACAGACTGAATAAATCACACATGTACCCACACACAATGTGCACATTATTTACCTTAATAAAAATTAATAATTCATATGCTTTATAAAGGAAAAACAGATGACTGATGAAGGCATAGTCATTTCTTCCCTAACAGAGTTTAGATTCACTTTTTCAATACTGTATGCAAAGCAAAGGTAGAAAAAGATGAGACAGAGATGACAAAGCCTTTAGCACTCCACCTTAAGTAAGTTTAGTATTATACCAAACCACAAGATTATGTAAATAAAAAGACTAACATTGTTAAGTGCCACACAAATGTTAGTTGATGTTATTATAACAATCTGGTCTTATGATACCCTGAGGCTTCTTGAATAACAGAGAGGTGCTAATGGAATCAGGCTGTATATTTTCAGAAATACAATATAAACTCTGTGACTGCAATTCTCCACAAGTTCTTCTTATTATTAGCTACTTCTATGATTGCCAATGTTGGCATTTTCCCCCTTCTATAACCTTTGTGAATATCTGAAATATAAAACATTTCAAGACTTTTTAAACAACAAGTTATTAAAACCAGAATTGCAGTGTAAGGAGCTCTACAGACTCTCTCCCCTGCAAATCATAACTGGTGAAAATGATTCTTAAATTGTTTAAGTCTCTGGAAATTGTCCTAAGAGAATATGACAAATGGAGAAACATTTTTTTAAAACATGAATATCTTAGTAAGAAGAGTGAGAGTCTGTGGCATTTGAGCCATGACCTGCTCCCTTCTCTGTCCTCCAGCTCAGCATAATGAAAGCTCTACTATGGGTGGATGAACCAAACATCACAGGACTATCTTTTCCACAACTCCTAGTGTAGGGCTACAGTATTATTCCAAGAGGACCAGGCCATCAGCATTTCTCATCCCCACCCCTACCCTCAAACCCACTCCCAGAGTCTCTGTTGCAGAAGCTAAATTCCAGGCCAGGGTAGCTGAGAGATACGGGGCTCCCTTCTTTAGCATAGAACCCATTCATATGGTAGAAGCTCTACCATGCAGCAGGATGAGCATACTGAATCCAATTGCTCACACTGCAACTTGCTCATAGGGTGAAAATTTTATGCTAGGAGAAGCAAACCAAGAACAGAGGCTAATGCAACCACCTAGTGTCCCACTCATAAAGCAGGGGTGTTACTCCAAAAGAAATGAGTCACTGTCCCCACCCCCAGCTCTGGAATAATGGTGCAGATGTTTTGTCCAAGGATAGGGCCAGGTCCCAAGCTTCAAGCTCCCCTCAAGGGAACTGAATTTATTTGGAACAGAGTGTGGAATTTCAAGCCCACAGTTGCTGTTAAAAGCAATGACAGCAACACACTCAACAGTAGGGCAGCTATACATTTAATACAGAGAACCAAGGAAAGCAATAGCTAGAGTTGAAACAAGCCTCACAGATTTGTCTTCAATAACTACTGTTCCAAAGAGGCCTAAATTTAGATGGGAATGTTGTGACATTTGTACTCCATAGCATTACTGAAAACAATAGAGGAATCAGCCAGCAGTTAGTGGAGGCTATCAGCACGTGTGATAGCAATAGACAGGCAGCTTAACCAAGAAATCAGGAAAAGAAACTGTCGAAGAGAACCATGTTAAACCAATTGTTACTCCAGGGAGACTGTGTGCTTATCCAACCCTGAACTTTCTGAGAAATGACATCAAAGGCTACATACAAAGAAAAGAAATAGACTGAAATAGCTCAGCTAGATCACTGAACAAAGAAACCAGCAAACAACACCACCAAGCCACTGTGTGTGTGGAAGAGGGAGAGGCAGGGGTAAATCAGTATTCAGAATTGCTACAATGCATTATCTAAATTTTCATTTTTTAACAAAAAATTGTGAAAAATGCAAAGAAACAAGGAAGTCTGACACCTACACAGGAGAAAATAGGCAGAAGAAACTGCCTATAAGAAGGCCCAGATGTTGGAATTATAAGACAGACTTCCAAGGAGATATTATAAATATATTAAATGCACTAAAGGAAATCATACTTAAAGAAGTAAAAGAAGGAAGATGAAGATGTCTCATCAAATAGAGAATATCAAGAAGTAGATATAAATTATTTTAAAAGATAGAAATTTTTGAATTAAAATGTACAATAACCAAAGCAAAAAGTTCATGAGAGGGCTCAACAGAGGATTTGAGTTGGCAGAAGAAAGAATGAGCAAATTTTAAGATACATTAGTGGAGATAATTCAATTAGAAGAACAAAAAGAATGAAAGAACATTGAATGGAGTCTCAGAGAAATGTGGGACATTATTAAGCACCTGAACACAGGCATAAGAAATCAAGACAATGTGGTACTGGCATAAGGACAAATAGATTAATGGAATAGAATTGAGAGTCCAGAAATAAAGCCACATATATGTATATGGGCAATTGATCTTCAACAAGTGTACAAAAAATTGTGATGGGGAAAGTATATTCTTTAAAATAAATGTGCTGTGACAACTGGATATCCACATACAAAAGAATGAATTTGGACCCCTACCTCACACCATATAGAAATGTTAATTCAAAATGGATCAAAGACCAAAATGCAATAACTAGATCTAGAAAACTCTTAAGACAAAACTTAGGTGTAAACCTTTATGAAGTTTGATCAGTCAATTGTTTCTCAGCTATCATACCTAAAGCACAAGAAGCCAAATATAAAATTAGACTCTATCAAAATTAAAAACTGTTGTACTCTCTTAAGCACTTTTTAGGATGCTCTCAAGAAAGGGAAAATATAACACACAGAATGGGAGAAAATATTTGCAAATCATGTATCTAACAAGAGTCTATCCAGAATATATATAAAATCTATTCAAAATATATAATGAACTCTTACAACTCAATCAAAAGACAAGTAAAACCAAAAAAGGCTAAAGGGAATGGTTTATATAAACTTTTCTTCAAAGACACACAAAAAGCCAATAAAAACATACGTTCAAAATTACTAGTCATTAGGGAAATCAAAATCACAGTGAGGTGCCACTTCACACCCACTGTGATGGCAATAATAAAAAAGACAGAAAATAACAAATATTTGTGAAGATGTGGAGAAATTGGAACACCCATACATCACTGGCAGAAATGTAAAATGGTGCAACTGCTTTGGAAAAAAGTTTGGTAGTTTCTCAAAAAGTTAAACACAGAGTTGCCACATGACGTGGCACTTCCACTGCTAGATATATACCCAAGAGAAACGAAAACATATGCCCACACAAAAGCCTGTACACAAATGTTCATAGCATCATTATTCACAAGAGTAAAAAAAATAGAAACAACCCAAATGTCCATCAGCTAATAAATGCATAAACAAAATGTGGTATACCTATACAATGAGCTGTTACTCAGCTATAAAAGAATGAAGAATTTACAAGCTACAACATGGATGAACCTTGAAAACATTATGGCATGTTTAAAAAGCCAGTCACGAAATGCAACATATTATATGATTATATTTCTAAGAAATTATAAGACTAAGCAAATTAATAGAAAGAAGGCAAATTAATGGTGCCTAGGGGCTGGAGAAAAGGGGAAATGAGAGTGACTTCTAAAGGGTAAAATATTTCTTTTGGGGGTATTGAAAATATTTTGAAATTGATTGTAGTGATGGTTACCCAAATGAGTAAATGTTATGGTATGTGAGTTACATATCAATAAGGCTGTTTAAAAAGTTAATGGGGCTGGGCACGGTGGATCACACCTGTAATTCCAGCACTTTGGAAGGCCGAGGCAGGCAGATCACCTGAGGTCAGGAGTTCGAGACCAGCCTGACCAACATGGTGAAACCCCATCTCTACTAAAAATACAAAAATTATCTGGGCATGGTGGTGCATGCCTGTAATTCCAGCTACTTGGAAGGCTGAGGCAGGAGAATTGCTTGAACCCAGGAGGTGGAGGTTGCAGTGAGCCAAGATCATGTCATTGCACTCTAGCCTGGGCAACAAGAGTGAAACTCCATCTCAAAAAAAAAAAAGTTATTGAAAAATTATTTCAAATAAGAATGTATAACAAAGTTTCACATATTCACTAAGTATTTATTAAGCATCTGTTACATGCCTGACACTGTTCAAGGCACAGTGAATATAGTAGTAAACCCAATAGACTTAGATCACTGCCCAAATGAAGCTGGCCTTCTAGCCAAAAAGACAGACACTACACATACAAAGACGATACATTTTTAAAATATTTTGGAAGATTTAGCAATGAATAAAGTCTCTGCTCTCATGGAGTTTGACATCCTGTGTTTTCATCTTTAAATCTCTGGTCCCTAGACATTGTTATGTAAATGGGCTGAATGAAAATACACATATAATTTACACATACTGAAAATTCCCATGCTACCCAAATCATCCAAATTTGAGACTACTTATTCAAAGTACTCCTCTCACATATATAGTAACTGTCTCCAGCTATTCCTGCTGCTATAACAAAATATTTTAGACTAAGTAATTTATAGATGATAGAAATTTATTTCTCACAGTTCTGGAGACTGTGAAGTCCAAGATCAAGGTGCTGGCAGATTTGGCATATGGTGAGGGGTGCTCTCTGCTTCCAAGATGGCACCTCTTGCTGCATCCTCACATAACGGAAGGGACAAATGCCATGTCCTCACATGGCAGAAGGAGCAGAAGGGCAAAAGGGATATAATCATCTCCTCAAGCCCTTTTAGAAGGACACTAATCCTGTACATGAGGGTGGACCCTTATAGTATAACGCCCTCCCAAAAGCTCCTCTTCTTAATATCATTATATTAGGGTTTGACTTCCAATATATGAATTTTGGAGGGGCACATACATTGAATCCACAGTAGTGAATAAAGACAACAGAGAGATTTTCTCATCTAGTAGTAGGCTTTTCTGTATCTCTCACATATTCTGGGATCTCAGAACTCAGAGTCACTCAGTACCTTGGACTTCCTGGAAATTTGCTACACATTCATCTCTCTAGATGAAAGTGAAAGTATGCCAGTCCTTTCTCTCTGGATTGTCATAATTTAATCTGAAGCCTAGACATAATTCTCTGGCTTCAGGTGTTTCATTAATGGATGTTTCATAATTGTATATAACCAATTTCCTATTGTGGAACATTTAATTCTCCCCAGATTTTGGGCTAATTTAAATATTGTGAGGAGACTTCTTAGCATAATATCTTCATTTACCTTTGCATATCAAGGATAGGACCTTTCAGGTGGATTTCCCAGAACTGATGATTTGCCCAAAGGTCAGTTTCAGTCAACAACAGTGTAAATTAGAGAATTATTAGAAGTTTTGAAACTACATTTTTTCTGAGTTATACTATTCCAATGTCATACAGGGTCCTAAAAGAAAACAGAGGGCAAGCTCAAACTAGGTAAACTGAGAAGTGTTAAAAGTTGGGGGTGGTTTATTTACTAAAAGTAAGCAGAGTGTAAGGAAAACTGTCAGAAGAGGAAGATAGTAACCTAAGGCTAATAAAAATGAGAAGCTAGTGTTGACCCCCTCCCTAAGGGGGCAAAGGGAGGAGGCAATCATTAGATTTTTTTTCATTCAATAAATACTGATTAAATATATGCTATGTGTCATGGGGAGTGCAGATACAAAAAGTGAGATGTTTAGGTAACAGGTATTTCATTGCTATTACCACCATTTGTGATCAGAGCAGTGCTAAAGACACATATATTATCTCCTTTAATATTAAACTGCCTTTGAGGAAGGTAACAATAACATTTTACAGATAAAGAAATTGAGGTTCAGAGTGGTTAAGTAACTTGCCTGAGTTTATAGAGCTTATATTAGGCAGAGCTAAAATGTAAGCCCAGGTGTGCCTGACTCTAAAGCTTTTAGCCTCTGTGTGTTTCTTCGATATAAACCACTGCTAAGAAAGCAAGAATGTATGTAGAGATCTCTACCTTTGCAAAATAAACCTGGCCTTTGAAAAGGAAGACCTTTTTGAAATCTTTGTAGTGAAAACAGATTAGTTGTACCTATTTATCAGTGTGAAATTGGTTTTTGATCCTCTGCTCTAAGCACAAACACACTCAGAGCTGCAGCTGAGTTTTTCTGATTTCTCAACTTTTTATTTATTTAAAGAAAATTGAGCTGACACAAGCAAATACAGCCATCTCTGCACTTGTCTTTTGTTTTGGAAATGCACAGAAGAAGGCCCCCTGTGACAATTAATTTTATGTGTCAACTTGAATGGGTCACAGGATGCCCAGATATCTGGTTAAATATTATTTCTGGTTGTGTCTGTGAGGGGTCTAGAAGAGATTATCATTTGAATTGGTGGACTGAGTAAAGCCAATGGCTCTCCCCAATGTGAGTGTGCAGCATCCAATCCATGGAAGGCCTGAAGAGAAAATAGAAAAGACAGAAGGTTGGATTTACTCTCCCTAGAATATCTTGTTGTGTATATACATATACTTGCTCTTCCTAGCATATATCTTCATATAATTTTTTATATATAATTGGTTGTTTTTCAGCCCTACTGATTTCCTGTGTGATTCAGCTACCCATCAAATTCTAGCAAGTTCCTTGGCTACTAAGGATCCCATAAAATCACACAAGTCTGTAATAGTAAAATACCACTATGGAAAAGAAAGGAGACTTGGCCCATTTCATCTTCAGTTTTCACCTTAATTCAAATATCAAATAAAACAGTGTCTCTGGACAATGATTCTCCTCAGATATCAGCAAATTTTAAAGAACTGTTACTGCAAACATTTGCATAATTTCTTTCAGAAGACAGATAGGAAGATTTATGTGGCAATATGGTATCTGAGTAAACAGAAACATTTCAATAGTGTGCTTTCTTTAGAGAGAAGGCTTTATGGTTTAAAAAAATGGTGTGAAATCTAATTTGCAACTTATAGCATTCCTTTATGACAGGTTTGACTCTATTCAGCAAAGAAAAAAAGTGGAAACAGAAGATAAACAAATTACCCAAAATTATACAGTTTGATATTGCAAGAACTGACATAGAGCCCACTGCTTCTGATTCCCTAGAAAAATCATCTTTCTATTACACTGCAAACCCCAAAAGCAGACAGGGACCCACCTTGTCTCTTACTTGGAACAGATAAATCTGTTAATAGAAAAGCCTTATACCACATGAACTTATCAGGTGCTGCTACTCTCCCTTTATCATAGATAACAGATTTAGTTACAGATAGATGACCAAGAAGACTGAGCAATGGGTTGAAGAATTTGCCAATAGAAAATTTAAAAGTTTGAAGAATTAGAATGTAAAATCTATGTTGTTAGAAATTGCCTTTTTTGAATGATGTTTTTGTAGACAAAGTTTTAAAAAATGTTCTAATATCTCCCCAATGTCTTATATGCCTATTATTAACATGGAGATTTCCCTCAAAGAACCTTGAAGCATCTATTCTTCTGAACCAATCCAGACTCTAGGTCTTTCTAGGTCTGCTATCTATCTGAACTTCTGAAATGTTCTTTCACTGTGTCTCTCTGTTAAAGCTCTTTGCTTCCTGGATACCATGTCTTCCTTTCTTCATTTACTCCCTTCTTTTGCTTAAGTACTCCTCTATTAGCTTTTAAGACAGGACACTTGGGAATATATTTTTCAATCTTTCAAATACCTGAAATTGGTTTAATTTTTCACACTAGATTGATAATATGGTAGGTATAGAATCCTACCCTGAAAGTAATTTTAACTGAGAATTGGAAAAGCATTTAATTTATTCTGGTAATATTCAAAATTGTTGTTAACATTTTTCATTGGGGACCTTTGAAATTGCAATGGTGTCTTTTCTGGAGAGCCTTTTTTTTTTTTTTTTTTTACTAGAAAATTATTTCTTATCTTCTGATTGTGGGTGGGAGTTGGTATACCCCTGGCTTCTGTCATTCTGGAAGCAGTGCTAGGGAAGGGGGCCAAGGTCTGTTAGTAAAGGAAGCACATGCCTATTATTACCCAACTCTGTTTTCAGCACCGTGTCTCATTTAAGCTCTCTAATGTGCCCAGAGTCCTTGAGGTACTACTGTTCACTTTCCCCAGAAAATAAACTTCCAAAACCACAATGACCTATCACCTTACATACATTAGAATGGCTATTATTTAAAAAATCAGAAAGGAACAAGTGTTAGCAAGGATGTGGAAGAATTAGCTCTTGTGCACTGTTGGTGTGAATGTGGAACAGTGCAGCTCTCATGGAAAAGAATATGGAGGTTTCCCAAAAATTAAATATAGAACTACCATATGATCTAGTCATGAAATTTCAGTGTATTTATTCAAACAATACGGAAACATGATCTTAAGGAGATTTTTGCAAACATGTTTATTGCAGCATTATTTACGATAGCCAAGAGGAAGAAGCAACCTAATGGTTAATGAGCAGATGAATGGATAAAGAAAATGTGGCATATGCATACAATAAAATATTATTCAGCCTTAGAAAAGAAGAAAATTCTGCCACATGTTATGACATGGATGAACCTTGAAGACATTATTATAAATAAAATAACACAGTCACAAGAAGACAAATATACAATTCCACTTTTATGAGATGTCGAAAGTTGTCAGACTGTTAGAATGTGTAATGGTGGTTGGGAGGGGCTGGAGGATGGGAGAAAAGAAGGGTTGTTCAGTAAATACAGAGTTTCAGTTTTGTGAGATGAAAACGTTTTAGATGTCTGTTGCACAACAATGTGCATACAATTGACACTTCTTTGCTATACACTTAAAAAAGGTTAAGATGGTAAATTTTATCTTATGTGTTTTGAACACAATAAAAAGAGATACTTTAAATAAATAAATATATGTATTTGTATACACACATACAAGTTAACATAAAGCAATAATGAAAACATGAAACCCTTAGTGGAAAATGGATAAATAACATTAAGTAAAAAAGTAACTCCTAAATTATTTTACTTATGGGTAAATAAAATCAAATTAAAACCATTTTTTTAGAAAACAAAACCCTAGAGAAACCTTAGGTTTCTCTTTTCACCAGTCTCCACATGTGCAATCATTGTAGGTGAGTATATATACATATATATATGTATATATATACACACACATATATAGATCATTTTATTATGCTTCACTTTATTATATTCTACAGATAGTGCAATTTTTTACAAATTGAAGGTTTGTGGTAACCCTGCATCAAGCTACTCTATCAGCACCATTTTCTTTTTCTTTTTCTTTTTTTCTTTTTTTCTTTTTTTTTTTTTTTTTTTGAGATGGAGTTTCGCTCTGTTGCCCAGGGTGGAGTGCAGTGGTATGATCTCGTCTCACTGCAACCTCCGCCTCCCAAGTTCAAGAGATTTTCCTGCTTCAGCCTCCTGAGTAGCTGGAACATAGGCGCAGGCTACCACGCCTGGCTAACTTTTATATTTTTAGTAGAGACGGGGTTTCACCATGTTATTCAGGCTGGTCTCAAACTCTTGACCTTACAGCACCATTTTTTAAACAGCATGTGTTCACTTTTTATCTCTGTGTCATATTTTGGAAATTTGTACAATATTTCAAACTTTTCTTATTACTACATACATTATGATGATATGTGCCCAGTGATTTCTGTTATTACTATTGTAATTGTTCTGGGGAACCATGAACCATGCTAATGTAAGACAGCAAACAATAAATGTTGTGCGTGTTCTGGCTGCTCTACTGACTGTTTTCCTCATTTCCCTCCCTCTTTTTGGGCCTTCCTATTCCCAAAGACACAACAATTTGAAATTAGGCCAATTAATAACCCTACAGTGGTCTCTAAGTGTTAAGTGAAAAGGAGAGCCACATATCTCTCAAATTAAATGAAAAGCTAAAACTCATTAAGCTTAGTGAGGAAGGCATGTGGAAAGCTGAGATAAGCCAAAAGCTAGGCTTCTTCTACCAAACAACTAAGTTGCGGAAGCAAAGGAAAAGTTCCTGAAGGAAATTAAAAGCACTACTCCAGTGAACACATGAAAGATAAGAAAGTGTAATAGCTTTATTGCTGATATGGAAAAGTTGTATTTGTCTGGATAGAAGCCCAAACTGGTCACATTCCCTTAAGCCAAAGCCTAATTCAGAACAAGATCCTCTCTCTTCAATTCTATGAAGGCTGAGAGAGGTGAGGAAGCTGCAGAAGAAAAGTTGGTAGCTAGTAGAGGTTGTTTATAAGGTTTAAAAAAAGAAGCCATCTCCATAATATAAAGGTGCAAGGTGAAGCAGCAAGTGCTGATGTAGAACCTGCACCATGTTATCCAGAAAGAGCTCTAGCTTAGATAATTGGTGAAGGTGGGTAAACAACAGATTTTCAATGTACATGAAGTAGCCTTCTATTGGAAGAAGATGTCATCTAGGACTTCCATAGCTAGAGAGAAGTCAACACCAGCTTCAAAGCTTCAAAGTGAAGACTTACTCTCTTATTCGGTACAAATGCAGCTGGTGACTTTAAGTCAAAGCCAATGCTCATTTACCATTTGGAAAATTCTAGGGCCCTTAAAAATTATGCTAAGTCTATTCTGCCTAGCTCTATTAATAAAACAACAAAGCCTGGATGACAGCACATTCATTACAGCACAGTTTACTGAATACTTTGAGCCCACTGTTGAGACCTACTGCTAAAAAAAAAGAAAGAGTATTTTTAAAATATTACTGCTCATTGACAATGTGTCTTGTCATTCAAGGGCTCAGACAGAGATGTACAAGGGGATTAACATTGTTTTCATGCCTGCTAACATAACATCCATTCTGCAGCCCATGGAGCAAGAAGTTGTTTTGACTTTTAAGTCCTGTTATTTAAGAAATACATTTTGTAGGCTATAGCTGCTATTGATAGTGGTTCCTCTGATGGATCTGATCAAAGCAAATTGAAAATCTTTTGGAAATGATTCACCATTCAAGATGCCATTGAGAACATTCATGATTTATAGGAGAAGGTCAAAATTACAATATTAACAGGAGTTTGGAAGAAATTGATTCCAATTCTCATGGATGACGATGGGGAGGTTCAAGACTTCAGTGGAAGAAGTAACTGCAGATGTGATGGAAATAGCAAGAGAACTACAATTAGAAGATGTGACTGAATTGCTGCAATCTTATGATAAAAGTTTAACAGACAAAAAAGTTGCTTCTTATGAATGAGCACAGACAGTGTTTTCTTGAGATGAAATTTATTCCTGGCAAGATGCTTTAAACATTGTTGAAGTGACAACGAAATATTTAGAATATTATATAACTTAGTTGACAAAGCACAGGTAGGATTTAGAGGATCGACTCCAATTGTGAAAGAAGTTCTAGTGTGGGTACAATGCCATCAAACAGCATTGCATACTACAGAAAAATCTTTCATGAAGTCAGTTGATGTGGAAACCTTCATTTTTTGCCCTCGTTGTTGTTTTACTTTAAGAAATTGCCATAGCCACCCTAACTTTCAGTGAACACCACCCTGATCAGTCAGCAAAGCAACTGTCAACATCCAGGCAAGACCTTTCACCAGCAAAAAATTATGACTTAGAGGCCAGGCACGGTGGCTCACGCCTGTAATCTCAGCACTTTGGGAGGCCAAGCTGAGCGAATCACCTGAGATCAGGAGTTCAAAACCAGCTTGGCCAACACGGTGAAACCTCATCTCTACTAAAAATACAAAAATTAGCCAGGCGTCGTGGCATGAGCCTGTAATCCCAGGTACACAGGAGACTGAGGCAGGAGAATAACTTGAACCCAGGAGACAGAGGCTGCAGTGAGCCAAGATTATGCCATCGCACTCCAGGCTGGGCGACAGTGAGACTCTGTCTCAAAAGAAAATAAATAAAAAATAGATTATGACTCACTAAAGACTCAGATGATTGTTAGCATTTTTAGCAATAAAGTATTTTTAATTAAGATATGTATATTATTTCTTTAGACATAATGCTATTGCACACTTAATAGACAACAATGCTTTTACAAGTATTACATACTTTTTACATGCATACATAATTATTTAATACAATAATTACTTTTTACAAGTATGTAAAAAGTATGTAATACTTTACATGTGCTGGGAAAGCAAAAAATTCATATGACTTGCTTTATTATGATATTCTCTTTATTAAGGTGGTCAGAACTGAACTTGCAACAACTGTGAGGTATGCAAATATATAATTTCACCATATATGTATGTATGTGTGTATATTACATGCATAATCGAAATATCTCCTTCCAGAATTTCTCCCATACATTTCATTTTCTTTACTAGTTATATTATATATAATATCCATTTCTTCTTTTAATTTTCCAAATAGACAATCTGAATATTCATACAATAACAGCAAAGAAGGTAAAGCTGAGTGCTAAGTAATAGTGTTGACACCCATATTTTCATGGTCATTTATGTAAAGCAGTCTCACTGTACTGCATTGCGTTTTGTGTGTGTGTGAGTGTGTGTGTGTGTCAGATATTTACATAAGCCTTTTCCACCCCAGGTTTATACATATATACTATATATACATATATACTATATATACATATAATGTGTACATATATAATATATAGTTTTAATTGTGATATATGCACAAGTAGCAATAGGACTCTTACATTGCATAGATCATAAAAATGGTACAATGCACGAAAGTGTTAAATAGTTAGTAAATACTTCTTTCTTAATATAAAATAAATAAAATTGCCCGGGTATCAACAAAAACAACGATTAGAAAATCAACTCAATCTTTCTAACATAAAATGGATCAATTTCAGACAACCTTATTGCTTGTAAGTGTGGTGTTAATTTCCCACTTGTCTTAGGTAAACAAAATAATGGTAAATTTAAAAAATAAGTTCCCTCTGAATATGTCATAAAAGGCTTCCATCTTAGTGATAACTGGATTTCTCACAGTAATTTTTATTTTAATCTCATTAAAAAGAAACTCTTTCTCTACTAACACTTTTTGAAAATAGTGGTTTGGTAAGATGACATGGTTCTGCTAAGCCCTGGAAAAAGATCAGCAACATTCTCACTCAGGGCTAAGCATCTAGGATTCAAAACCTAGTGGGAAGATACTGGACTGAGAATCACCAAACTCAGTTTCAGTGCTCCCTCCACTAATAATCTGTTTATTTTAGTTCCATCGGCTGCTCAGGCCTCAGATTTTTTCACAATAGCAAAGGTCACATGCCACATTTCCAGCAATAAAAAAGCAAAGGTTCTAAGAATCACTGGGTCAAGAAACATCACTTTCACTTTAGTTTATTTTGGTGATAAAGAAATGATTTGTCTTAGTCATTTACCATGGAGCTTTAGTTATCCAGGAAATAAATTCAGAAGTCAACTGTGCCCCCACCTTTGTCCCTTATCCCTCCCAACCGCAACCACAACATCTTATAAACAAATTTCAGAATGTTCATGCTTATTCACTGTAGGAAATGTTTTATCAGTGATAAACAGTCTTCTCACTTTTGTTCTGCTTAGTAGTTTAGGATTACAGGGCTTTAGCCTGAAATCATTTGAGAATAAAAATCTGGATTTTTTGAAACATTTAGCCTCATGAGTCTTATCACTAGTTGTAAATATTAAAATATCATGTCCTCAGTGGACATGGCCAGGGCAGAAGATGCTTCTATGGGGAAAATGACATTGCTGATTCAAAAATATTATCAGGGAGAAATTACAGTGGGAAAGTTGAGAGATTTAAGCATTAATCATCAGTTCATGATCATGCGTTTGTGTCTAAGTCAGCTCCCCATTGTACTCTCTCTTACTACCCCCGAGTCTTCTTTCAGAGCAGCTATAATGATTCATAATTATGAATTTATTAATGGGATCATTTGTTTAATGTCTGTCTTTCTCACTAGCTTCCTTGAAGCAGGTATCATGCCTGTTTGACTCACCATTTGTTTCTATTGCCTAGAAGAATGCCAGGAACATAGTAGGTGCTCAGTAAATATTTGTCGAATAAATAAATGAAGATTCTGCAAACAGGGAGAACTGAGAATAATTTATTTTCTTCCTAAGTTCCAATTCTAAGCTATTTTCTTGTCTTGAGCCAAAGGGCTGCTCAAACCAACAAGTACTGAGTATAAGAATTTAGACACTTTTGGGAATCTCAGCAAAGAGAACTGTGTGTGTCTTTCTCCTCAAGAGCATCACAGCCTGGAGATGAGAATCAGAAAGCAGAAGATCTTGGAACAAAACTTGGTACTCAGAGACCTGGAATAGGGAGAGAGATTTGACCTTGCCCTCACATGAGCATACTGGTCACACAACTCATAAAAGACTAAGAAGGATCTGCATGAACTGAGTCTTCTTGCCTCAGAGGCCTCAAGAATACATAAAGACCAGGGAGCAGGGAAGCTTCCTCGGCAGAGAACTGACAGTCATTCTGCTTCTACAGAACACACCTTCCAGAAGCTACAGAGTTCTTGTGGCGTAGGGTGTTCTAGTGGTTAACCCTGAGTCCTGGAGAGACAACCCACCTAATGGGGCAGAGGAGCCAAAGAGAGGAAAAATGGGGGAGGAAAAAAAAAAAGATATATCCGGTGGAGTTTTCACACTCAACCATGACAATACAACCACACCATAAAGCAGGGGTGGCAAACTTTTTCCATAAAGGATCTAATAATCATATTTTAGCTTTTGAGGGCCATACAGTCTCTGTGGCAGCTACTCAATTCTGCTGTTTTAGTGTGAAAGCAGCGATATAAAATATGAAAAATGGGCTTGCTCTAATACATTTTACAAAAAATGCAGTGGGTCATATTTTGCCAGTAGATCATGGTTTGCTGACCCTTGCCCTAGTGTAAGACCAAGCTTAGTCCTGCCCTGGTGACTTCTAAAATCAAGCTTTGACAAGATCCACATAAAAAGTAGGTTTTGAAGACTGAGTCTCAGCCAGTAATATAAGCTTGGAAAACACCTTAGAAATATCAGAGATTTGCCCTTAAAAAGCATAAAACCAAACCATACAAACTCAAAATGATCAATCAATCAAACTGACAGCTAGAACAAAAAATAACATTCTTCATAGGAACAGCACTCAGAGACTCTACAATGTATTATTTATAATATCCAGTATTATAAATTATAAACAAAAAATTACAAGACATGTTAAGAAATAAGAAAAATGTCATCCAGAGTCAAGAGGATAAAAGCCAGTAGAAAGAGTCTCAAAAGCGAGCCTGAGGTTGGACTTAGCAAAGACGTTAAAATGTCTACTTAAAATATCTTGAAGGGCCTAGAGAAAAATACAGTCTTGATGAGTGAACAGACAAGGGGTCTCAGAAGAGAAATAGAACTTATTTTTCAGAAAACAACCAAATCAAAATTATAGAACTGAGAAGTACAATAAATAACACTTAAAACTCACTCACTGGGCTTAACAGCAGATTAGAAAAATTGTAAGAAAGGGTCAGTGAACTTGAAGACCAATATAAATGATCAAATCAGAGCAAAAAAGAAGACTAAAGACAAATGACCAGAGTCTCAGGGACCTCTAAGACAATATCAGACTAACGTAACGAATATTGGACTCCCAGAAACACATACAGTGAGCATAAGGCAATGAAAAATAATTGACAAAATATTTTTCAAACTTGATGAAAAACATTGACTTCAATACAGTAAGCTTAGTAAACTCCAGCCAGTATAGATGCAAAGAAAGCAACATCAAAATATATCATAGTCAAATCACTTACAAAAAAAATAAAAGATGAGGAGTCAACTGAAAGGAATCAGAGATCACCTACTAGGAATTAAAAATAAAAATTACTACAGGCTTATCATAAAAAACAATGGAGGCCAAAAGACAAAAGAATGCTACATTTAAAATTCTTAAATAGGCTACCCAGAACTCCATATCTAGTAAACATATTCTTCAAAGGCAAGTGTAAAAATAAAGATAATTTTCAAAGAGATAAAAATGAAGAGAATTTGTCATCAGCAAGTCTACACTATGCAAAGTGCTAAAGAATGTTTCTCAGGCTGAAGGGAAATAATACAGACAGAAACTCAGATTTAAAGGAAGAAATGTGGAATACCAGAAGCAGGAAGTGAGTAAATGTAAATATAATCTAATTTTTCTCTTTTTATAATTTTCTTATAGGACAACTGGTGTTTAAAGCAAAACAAGACAAAACAAAAAGAACAACATTGTAAGGTAGGTGAGGTTTAAAATAAGTGAAGAAAAAATATGATAATGGCACAAACAATGTAATGAATATGAATGAATAATAATATACCATTGTAATGTTGTTACATTTTTGAAAGGGGAAGCAGAAAGTAAGAAGTGTCCATGAAGTGTGAAGTCAGGTCCTACAATATTAACTCTAAGTAAACTTTGATAAATTAGGATACATGTTGTTAGTCCTAAAGCAGCCCCTAAAAATAATAAAAAGAGTTGTAGCAAGAAGCAAATAGAAGAAATTAAGTGGTGTATTAAATGTTTTTCAATTAACCTGAAAGAAGGCAGAAAGGGGGAACCAAGGATCAAAGAAGATATGTAAGTAAAATAAGAATAACAGGAAGACACGAGTAAAACCTGATTAAAAAATAATAGCATACTTAAGGAAGTTGAAATGAAACACAGAAAAGAATGTTTGAAGGTAGAAAACATAATTTCAAATTACATAATTTTGTGGATGAATTAAAAGGGAATCTGCTCTGTTGAGACATAAGTCAGTGGCCTGCAAGAACAAATGCAAGGAAGAGCTCCAAACAAAGTATAAAATATAAACAACAACAATATAAAGAGATGGCAACCATGAGAAAAAAAATAATAGACAATAGGTCCAGGAGCTTTGACATGCCAATAATATTAATAGTTTCCAAAAATGAAAACAGAAACATTGGAAAAGAGGCAATAATTAAAGAGATATCAGTAGAAAATTTCCCCGTAATTACGAACGCCTGAGTCTGCAGTCTGAAAGGGCCCACTAAGGCTCGGGAAGGATTGAGAGGAAAAAGGGCCATGCCTAGGCATATACTGGTAAAATTCTCCAACATTAAGTATCGGGAGAAAATCTTACAGGCTTCCAGGAGATAAAAACAAACAACAAAAAATGTTAAAAATCCTATTGACATTGAACTTCTCATCTACAGCACTAGAAACTAGAAGACAGTGGACTAATATTCAGAGTAAACAAGTTTGATCTGAGAATCTTCAACCACCCAAGGTATCATGGATCTTTTGGAAGACATCTAAGACTGGTCACGGGAAATGAAGATTTGCAAGAATTTAAAGAATATGTCAAAATACTCATGTTCTTCATCTATGGAAAATATTTGAGAAAAATATCCAATCAAATAGAAAATGAAAAAGATGCGAAAATAGAGTAAGAGAAACAGGAGAAGAAACAATGATAGACCATAAATTACTCTCCATCCCTCTCCTTCCCTAAGTCCATCTCACTATAACGTATTTTAGACCATTAATGAATGTGCTTCTAGAACAAACATAATTTTCTTATTAAAAACAAAACACCTAAATTGACTAATAAATATGGAATCACTAGATATTCTTAAGCTGTCATAAAATTATCTTGAAAAAAGCTGCTAGACCAAGATGCTTTTCTTTTTTTTTTTTTTTTTTTTTTGAAACGGAGTCTCGCTCTGTAGCCCAGGTTGGAGTGCAGTGGCGCCATCTCAGCTCACTGCAAGCTCCACCTCCCGGCTTCCTGCCATTCTCCTGCCTGAGCCTCCTGAGTAGCTGGGACTACAGGCGCCCGCCACCATGTCCGGCTAATTTTTTGTATTTTTAGTACAGACGAGGTTTCACCATGTTAGCCAGGATGGTCTCGATTTTCTGACCTTGTAATGCACCTGCCTTGGCCTCCCAAAGTGCTGGGATTACAGTCGTGATCCACCGTGCCCGGCCCAAGATGTTTTTTAAAAAGGTAGTTCAAAAGTCCAAGCATCACAAAATCGGTTTGCTACAAAAATGATTCCAGAGCATAGAAAAATAATAGTTTCCAACTGTTTTTATACAATTTTGACACAAAAGTGTGACTAAAATAGAACTTTAAAAAGTAGTCCCAAGTATAGATTACCAAATACAAAATTAATTGTAAAGTCAAATGCAGCAAAATTTTTAAGAGTTATTTATTCAAGTAATGCAAAGATGACTTCAAATTTTAAAATACATTAACATAATATTGTCATTTCAATAAGCCAAAGAAATATAATATTCCGCACAATATGGATAAAACAAGTCTAGTAAACTAGCATATTTTTAAAAATTCGTAAAACTTCCATTACGATGGAAGAAAAACATACCAGAGTTTTTTTCCATCAAACACAGGAATAAATTCTAAAGTTATTTAACAGAATTGTGGAAGTCATGATGAATACACTAAGGCATGACAGACTAAGTACAATAACTTAGGAAGGAGACAAAATATGTCCTTATTAGATACCATGTAAACAATACCCAGAAAACCCAAGAGCATCAACTGTGATGATCCCTTTGAATTGATGAGCAGAGGTCAAAAAGCATGGTCCATAAAGGGTCCGATAAAAAACATTTCAGGCTTGCCAGCCAGACCATCTCTTGCACAACTTCTCAGTTTTGCTTTTGTAGTGCCAAATCAGCTACAGACAATATGTAAACAAATGGGTAGTTCTGTGTTCCAATAAAACTGTATTTAAGAAAGCTTTATTTATTCAAGAAAAAAGTGTTATATTTGTCCCCAGGCTGTAGTTTTCTGACTTCTGATCTACAATTTATAATATTATTTTTTATTCAAAAGATTTCCTGAATATCTATGGCCAGTTTAAAACTATGAGAATGATCCCAATTACAATAAATATGCATGTAAAATTCCCAATAACTTTGAGAAGCAGTATGTGAGACCTACAAAAAGAAAATTACAAAAAAGACTGAGATTATATGAAGAATAACTTGATCAGAGAGAAACAGGGTAATTATATTCTTTTTAAAAATGCTTTCAACTTTTATTTTAGATTCAGGGGGTACATGTGTAGGTTTGGTACATGGGTATATTGTGTGATGCTGAGGTTTGGAGTACAGATCCGGTCACCCAGGTGCTGAGCACAGTACTCAGTAGTTAGTTTTTCAATTCATGCCCTTCTCCTAACCTTCCCCCTATGCAGTGTCTACTGTTACTGTTTTTTGTTTGTTTGTTTGTTTTTGAGATGGGGTGTCACTCTGTCACCCAGGCTGGAGTGCAGCGGCATGATCACAGCTCGCTGCAGTCTCCACCTCCTGGGCTCAAGCAATCCCCCCAGCTCAGCCTCCCAAGTACCTGGGACCACAGGCCTGCCCCATCCTGCCTGGCTAATTTTTCACTTTTTGTAGAAACGGGATCTCCTTATGTTGCCTAGGTTGGTCTCAAACTCCAGGGCTGGCCTCAAATCCTCTTGCCTCAGTTTCCCAAAGTACTGGGATTACAGGCATGAGCCACAGTGCTGGCCTATTTTTTCCATCTTTACTTCCATGTGTACTCAATGTTTAGCTCCCACTTATAAGTATTGACATACAATATTTGGTTTTCTGTTCCTGCATTAATTCACTTAGGATTATGGCCTCCAGCTGAATCCGTGTTGCTACAAAGGACATGATTTCACCATTTTTATTGCTGGATAGTATCACATGATATATATGTACCACATTTTCTTTATTTAATCCACTGTCAGTGGGCACGTAAGTTGATTCCACATCTTTGTTACTCTGAATAGTGCTGTAAGTTGATTCCACATCTTTGTTACTCTGAATAGTGCTGTGATGAACGTGCGACTGCATGTGTCTTTTTGGTAGAATAACTTATTTTGCTTTGGGTATATGCCCAGTAATGGGATTGCTGGGTCAGACGATAGCTCTGCTTTAAGTTATTTGAGAAATCTCCAGACAGCTTTCCATAGTAGCTGAACTAATTTACATTCCCATCAACAGTGCGTAAGTGTTCCATTGTCTCTGCAGCCTCGCAAACATCTATTATTATTTGAGTTTTTAATAATAGCCATTCTGACTGGTGTAAAGATGGTATCTCATTGTGGTTTTGATTTTCATTTCTCCGATGATCAATGATGCTGTTTTTTCATATGTCTGTTGGCCACTCGTGTGTCTTCTTTTGAGAAGTGTCTGTTCATGTTCTTTGCCTATTTCTTTTTAATTTCAACTTTTATTTTGGATACAAAGGGTAGATGTGCAGATTTTTTATATGGAAATATTGCATGATGCTGAGGTTTAGAGTACTGATCCTGTCATCCTGTTAGTGAGCAAAGTACTCAATAGGTACTTTTTCAACCTACCCCTTTACCCTCCAGCAGTGCACAATGTCTTTTGTTCCCATATTTATGTCCATGTGTGCCCAATGCTTAGCTCCCACTTATAAGTGAGAACATGTGGTATTTGGCTTTTTGTTCCTGAGTTAATTTGCTTAGGATTATGGCCTCCAGCTAATCTATGTTGCTGGAAATGATATAATTTCACTATTTTTATGGCTGCACAGTACTCCATGATGTATTCCATGTCTTTTTGGTAGAATGATTTATTTTATTTTGGGTATGTATCTAGTAATGGCTTTACTGGGTCAAAAGGCAACTCTGTTTTAAGTTATTTGAGAAATCACTAGACAGCTTTCCACAGTGGTTGAACTAATTTATATTCGCACCAACAGTTCCTAAGTATTCCCTTTTCTCCACAATCTCATCAGCATCTATTGTTTTTTGATGTTTTAAGAATAGTCATTCTGATTGGTGTGAGAGGTTATCTCATTGTGGTATTGATTTGCAATTGTCTGATGATTTGTGATATGGTTTGGATCTCTGTCTACACCCAAATTTCATGTTGAAATTTAATCCCTAATTCCCCAGGAGGTGGAGCCTGGTGGGAGGCGATTGGATCGTGGAGGTGTGGTCTCTTGGTTTAACATGATCCTACCTTTGTGCTGTCATCATGATAGGGAGTTCTCATTAGATTTGGTTGTTTAAAAGTGTGTGGCACCTCCCCACTCTCTCTCTTTCTCCTGCTTCAGCCATATGACTTGCTGACTCCGCTTTTGCCTTCTGTGATGACTATAAGTTTCCTGAGGCTTCCCAAGAAGCCGAGCAGATGCCAGCATCACGCTTCCTGTACAGCCTGCAGAAACGTGAATCAATTAAGTCTCTTTTCTTTATAAATTCCCAGTGTCAGGTAGTTCTTTATAGCAGTTCAAGAATAGACTAATACAGAAAACTGGTACCAAGAAGTGGGCCATTTCTATAAAGATAACTAAAAATGTGGAAGTGGCTTTGGAACTGGGTAATGGGCAGAGGTTGGCACAGTTTGGAGGGCTTAGAAGAAGACAGGGAGATGAAGGAAAGTTTGGAACTTTCTAGAGACTTGTTGAATTGTTGTGACCAAAATTCTAATAGTGATATGGACTGTGAAGTCCAGGCTGAGGAGGTCCCAGATGGAAATGAGGAACTTATTGGCAACTAAAGTAAAGGTCACTTTTGCTATGCTTTAGCAAAAAGTCTGGCTGCATTGTGCCCCTGCTCTAGAGATCTGTGGAAATTTGAACCTGAGAGTGACAATTTAGGATATCTTGCAAAAGAAATTTCTAAGCAGCAAAGCATTCAGTAAGTGACCTGGAGGCTTCTTACAGCCTATGCTCATATGCATTAGCAAATAAATGATCTAAAACTGAAACTTATATTTAAAAGGAATGCAAAGTATAAGTTTGGGAAATTGGCAGCCTGGCCATATGGTAGAAAATAAAAGCCCAGTTTCAGGAGAGGAATTCTCAGGAGAAGGCTACAGAAACTTGCATAAGAGGAGCCAAGTGCTGACAGCCAAAATAATGGGGAAAAGGCCTTGAAGGCATTTCGGAGACCTTTGCAGAAACCCTCCCACCACAGGCCTGGAGGTCTAAGAGGAGAGAATGGTTTACTGAGTCAGGTCCAGGGCCCCACTGCTCTGAACTGCCTCAACACACTTCTTGCTTCCCTGCCACTCCAGCCCCAACTGTGGCTCAAAGGGGTCCAGGTACAACTCAGGCATTGATTCAGAGGGTGCAAGTCATAAGCCTTGGTGGCTTTTATGTGGTGTTAAGCTTGTAGGTCCACAGAGTGAAACAACTGAGGCTTGGGAGCCTCTACTTAGATTCCAGAGGAAGTATGGAAAAGCCTAGATGTCCAGGCAGAAGGCTGCTGCAGAGGTAGAACCCTCACAGATAACTTTTGCTAGGGCAGTGCAGAGGGAAAATGTGAAATTGGATCCCCCACACAGAGTCCCCACTGGGACACTACCTAGTGGAGTTATGAGAGGAGGACCAATGTCCTCCAAACCCCATAATAGTAGACTCACTGACAGATTGCACGCTGTACCTGGAAAAGCCACAGGCACTCAATGCCAGCCATTGAGAGCAACGGTGGAGTCTGAACCCTGCAAAGCCACAGGGGTAGAGCTGTACAAGGCCTTGGGAGCCCAACCCTTCCACCAGTGTGCCCTGGATACGGAGTGAAAGGAGATCATTTTGGAGGTTTAAAATTTAGTGACTGCTCTGCTAGGTTTTGGACTTGCATGGAGACTGTAACCCCTTTATTTTGGCCAATTTCTTCATTTTAGAATGGGAGTATTTACCTACACCCCCACTGTGTCTTGGAAGTAACGAACTTGTTTTCTTTTTACTCTTTTTTCTTTTCTTCTTTTTTTAAACAAGCTTATAGGTCAAAGAGACTATCCTTGTCTCAGATGAGGCTTTGGAATGTGGACTTCTGAGTTAGTGCTGGAATGAGTTAAGACTGGGGGACTGTTGGGAAAACATGATTGTATTTTGCAATCTGAGAAGAATATGAGGTTTGAGAGGAACCAGAGGTAGAACAATATGATTTGGATCTGTATCCTAACCCAAATCTCATGTTGAAATGTAATGCCCAATCCCCCTGGAGGTGGGGCCTGGTGGGAGGTGATCAAATTATGGGGGTAGTTTCTCACGGTTCAACACTGTCTCCTATTTTTGCTATCATCACAATAGTGAGTTTTCATGAGATCTGGTTGTTTAAAAGTGTGTGGCACCTCCCCCTGCTTCCTCCTGTTCCAGCCATGTGAAGTGCTAGCTCCCCCTTTGCCCTCTGCCATGACCGTAAGTTTCCTGAGGCCTCCCCTGAAGTCAAGCAGATTCCAGCATCATGCTACCTGTACAGCCTGTGGAATTATGAATGAATTAAACATCTTTTCTTTATAAATTACCCGGTCTCAGATATTTCTTTATAGCAATATAAGAACTAAATAATACAATTAGTGATGCTGAGCATCTTTTCATGTTTCTTGACCACCTGTTTCTTCTTTTGAGAGGTGTTACGTGATGCTGAGCATCTTTTCATGTTTCTTGTCCACCATGTTTCTTCTTTTGAAAAGTGTCTATATGTGTACTTTGCCCATTTTTAATGATGTTGTTTTTTGCTTGTTTGTGTAAGTTCCCTATATTCTCAATATTAGGACTTTGTTGGAAACATAGTTTGTAAATATCTTCTCCCATTCTGTAAGTTGTCTGTTTGCTCTTTTGATAGTTTCTTTTGCTGTGCAAAACCTCTTCAGTTTAATTAGGTCCCACTTGCCTATTTTTGTTTTTGTAATAATTGTTCTTGGAGACTTAGTCAAAAATTTCTTGCTAAGGCCAATGTTGAGAAGAGTGTTTCCCAGGTTGTCTTCCAGGATTTTTATAATGTGAGGTCTTACATTTAAATCTTTAATCCATTTGAGTTAATTTTTTAATACATCAAAATGTAGCAGTCCAGCTTCAGTTTTCTGAATATGGCTAGCCATTACCCATGCACCATTTATTGAATGAGCACTTTCTCCATTGCTTGCTTATTTTTGTCAACTTTGTCAAAGATCAGATTGTGGACACGTGGCTTTATCTCTGAGTTCTCTATACTGTTCCGTTGGTCTATGTGTCTGTTTTGGTACCAATACCAGGCTGTTTTTGTTACTGTAGCCTTACAGTATAGTTGAAATCAGGTAGTGTGATGCCTTCAGCTTTATTCTTTTTGCTTATAATTGGTTTGGCTATTTGGGCTTCTTTTTGGTTTCATGTGAATTTTTAAATAGTTTTTTTCTAATTCTGTGAAAAATAATGTTGGTAGTTTGATAGGAATGGCACTGAATCTGTAAATTGCTTTGGGGAGTATGGCCATTTTAACAATATTGATTCTTCCATTTCATGAGCAAGGAATATTTTCCCATTTATTTCTGGTTTTTTTTTTTTTTTTTCCAGCCATGCTTTGTAGTTCTCCTTGTAGAGATCTTTCACCTCGTTGGTTAGAGATATTTCTAGGTATTTCTTTTTTTGTGGCCATTGTACATGGGATTCCATTCTTGATTTGGCTCTCAGCTTAAATGACATTAATTATAGAAATGCTACTGATTTTTCTATATTGATTTTGTATTCTGAAACTATACTGATGTCATTTATCAGTTCCAGGAGTCTTTGGCAGAGTCTTTTGGGTTTTCTAGGTATAGAATCCTAATGTCAGCAAAGACAGATAGTTTGATTTCTTCTTTTCCTGACTTATGCCTTTTATTTTTTTCTCTTACCTGATTTCTCTGGTTGAGACTTTCAGTACTATGCTGAACAGAAGTAGTGAGATTCGGCATACTTGTCTTGTTCTGGTTCTCAAGAGAAATATTCCAGCTTTTTGCCCATTCGGTATGATGTTAGTTGTGGGTTCCTCAAAGATGACTTTTATTATTTTGAGATGTGTTCCTTTGGTGCTTAGTCTGTTGAGGGTTTTTATCATAAAGGGATGATTATTTTATTAAAAGCTGCATCTATTGAGATGCATTTTTCTGCATTTATTGAAATGACCACTTTTTTTGCTTTTAATTATGTTTATGGGACGAATCACAATAATTGATTTGCATATGTTGAACCAGCCTTGCATCCCAGGAATAAAACCTACTTGATTGCTATCTGTTAACTTTTAACGTGCTGCTGCATTCAGTTTGCTAATATTTTCTTGAAGATGTTTGCATCTATATTCACCAAGGATATTGGTCTGGAATTTTCTTTTGTTGTTTTTGTGTTTCTGCCAGATTTTGGTATCAAATTGATTCTAGATTTATATAATGAGTTAAGAAGGAACCCCTCCACCTCAACTTTTTGGAATAGTTTCAGTAAAATTAGTACCAATTTCTCTTTGTACATCTGATATAATTTGGCTGTGAATCCATCTGGTCAGAGCTTCTTGGGAGTTAGAAAGTTTTCTATTACTGGTTCAGTTTTGGAACTTGTTGGTCTGTTCAAGTTTTTACTTTCTTCCTGGTTCAGTCTTGGGAAGTTATGTATTTCCATGAATTTATCCATTTCCTCTAGATTTTCTAATTTGTGTCCATAGAGTTGTTCTTAATAGTACATCTATTGTACAAAATCTTTTGTATTTCTGTAGGATCAGTTGTAATGCCATCTTTGTCATTTCTGATTGTACTAATTTGGATCTTTTCTCTTTTTTCCCTTGTTAATATAGCTAGTAGTCTATCAACTTTGTTTACTCTTTTGAAAAACTAACTCTTGGTTTTATTGATCTTTTGTATGAATTTTTGCATCTCAATTTTGTTCAGCTATGTTCTAATTTAGTTATTTATTTTCCTCTGCTAGCTTTGGGGTTGGTTTGTTCCTTTTATTCTATTTCCTCTATATGCAAAGTTAGATTGTTAATTTGAGATCTCTCTAATGTATTGATGAAGGCATCTAGCACAATGAACTTTCCTCTTTTTTTATTATACTTTAAGTTTTGGGATACGTGTGCAGAACATGCAGATTTGTTATATAGGCATACACATGCCATGGTGGTTTGCTGGACCCATCAACCCATCATCTACATCAGGTATTTCTCCTAATGCTAATTCTCCCCTAGGCCCCCACCCCCTGACAGGCCCCACTGTGTGATGTTCCCCTCCCTGTGTCCATGTGTTCTCATTGTTCAACTCCCACTTATGAGCAAGAACATGCAGTGTTTCGTTTCCTGGTCCTGTGTCAGTTTGCTGAGAATGATGGTTTCCAGCTTAATCCATGTCATTGCAAAGGACATGAACTCACCCTTTTTTTCTGACTGCATAATATTCCATGGTGTACATGTGCCACATTTTCTTTATCCAGTCTATCATTGATGGGCATTTTGGTTGGTTTCAAGTCTTTGCTATTGTGAATAGTGCTGCAATAAACATACATGTGCATGTGTCTGTATAGCAGAATGGTTTATAATCCTTTGGGTGTATACCCAGTAATGAGATTGCTGGGTCAAATGGTATTTCTGTGGTACTTCCTTGAGGAAGCACCACACTGTCTTCCACAATGATTGAACTAATTTACAATCCCACCAACACTGTAAAAGTGTTTCTATTTCTCCACATCTTCTCCAGCATCTGTTGTTTCCTGACGTTTTAACGATCACCATTCTAACTGGCATGAGATGGTATCTCATTGTGCTTTTGATTTGCATTTCTCTAATGACCAGTGATGACGAGCTTTTTTTCATATGTTTGTTGGCCACATAAATGTCTTCTTTTAAGAAGTGTATGTTCATATCCTTTGCCCAAGTTTTGATGGGGTTGTTTGTTTTTTCTTGTAAATATGATTAAGTTCCTTGTAGATTCTGGATAGTAGCCCTTTGTCAGATAGAGAGATTGCAAAAATTTTCTCCCATTCTGTAGGTTGCTTCTTCACTCTGATGATAGTTTGTTTTGCTGTGCAGAAACTCTTTAGTTTAATTAGATCCCATTTGTCAATTTTGGCTTTTGTTGCCATTGCTTTTGGTGTTTTAGTCATGAAGTCTTTGCCCAAGCCTATATTCTGAATGGTATTGCCTAGGTTTTCTTCTATGGTTTTTATGGTTTTAGGTCTTAGGTTTAAGTCTTTAATCCATCTTAAGTTAATTTTTTTATAAGGTGTAAGGAAGAGGTTCAGTTTCAGTTTTCTGCTATAGCTAGCCAGTCTTCCCAATACCATGGCTTGTTTTTGTCAGGTTTATCAAAGATCAGATGGTTGTAGATGTGTGGTGTTATTACTGAGGCCTCTGTTCTGTTTCTTTGGTCTATGGGTCTGTTTTGCTACTAATGTCATGCTGTTTTGGTTACTGTAGCCTTGTAGTATACTTTCAAGTCAGGTAGCGTGATGCCTCCGGCTTTATTCTTTTTGCTTAGGGTCGTCTTAGCTATATGAGCTCTTTTTTGGTTCCATATGAAATTATTTTTTTTTTCTAATTCTGTGAAGAAAATCAATGGTATCTTGGTGGGGATAGCATTGAAACTATAAATTACTTTGGGCAGTATGGTCATTTTCATGATATTAATTCTTCCTATCCATGAGCATGGATTGTTTTTACATTTGTTTGTGTCCTCTTTTATTTCCTTGAGAAGTGGTTGTAGTTCTCCTTGAAGAAGTCCTTCACATCCCTGGTAAGTTTTATTCCTAGGTATTTTATTCTCTTTGTAGCAGTTGTGAATGAGAGTTCACACATGAATTGGCCCTCTGTTTGTCTATTATTGCTGTATAAGAATGCTTGTGACTTTTGTGCATTGATTTTTGTATCCTGAGGTTTTGCTGAAGTTGCTTATCAGCTTAAGGAGACATGGGGCTGAGACGATGGGGTTTTCTGAATATACAATCATGTCATTTGCAAACAGAGACAATTTGGCTTCCTCTCTTCCTATTTGAATACCCTTTATTTCTTTCTCTTGCCTGATTTCCCTGGCCAGAGCTTCCAATACTATGTTGAACAGGAGTGGTGAGAGAGGATATCTTTGTCTTGTGCCAGTTTTCAAAGGGAATGCTTCCAGCTTTGGCCATTCAGCATGATATTGGCTGTGGGTTTTTCATAAGTAGGTCTTATTATTTTGAGGTACATTCCACCAATACCTAGTTTATTGAGAGTTTTTAGCATGAAGGGTGTTGAATTTTATCAAAGGCCTTTTGGGCATCTATTGAGATAATCATGTGGTTTTTGTCATTGGTTCTGTTTATGTGATGGATTACCTTTACTGATTTGCTAATGTTGAACCAGCCTTGCATCCCAGGGATGAAGGCCACTTGATCATGGTCGATAAGCTTTTTGATGTGCTGCTGGATTTGGTTTGCCAGTATTTTATTGAGGACTTTTGCATTGAAATTCATTGAGGATATTGGCCCCAAATTTTCTTTTTTCTTGTGTCTCTGCCAGGTTTTGGTATCAGGATAATGCTGACTTTATAAAATGAGTTAGGGAGGAGTCCCTCTTTTTTTTCTTGTTTGGAATAGTCACCAGCTTCTCTTTGTACCTTTGGTAGAATTTGGCTGTGAATCCAACTGGTCATGGGCTTTTTTGGGTTATTAGGCTATTAATTACTGCCTCAATTTCATAACTTGTTATTGGTCTATTCAGGGATTCATCTGCTTTCTGGTTTAGTCTTGGGAAGGTGTACCTGTCCAGGAATTTATCCATTTCTTCTAGATTTTCTAACTTATTTGCATGGAAGTGTTTATAGTATTCTCTGACGATAATGTATTTCTGTGGGGTCTGTGGTGATATCCTCTTTATTAATTTTTATTGTGTCCATTTGATTCTTCTATCTTTTCTTCTTTATTATTCTGGCTAGTGGTCTATCTGTTTTCTTAATCTTTTCAAAAAATCAGCTCCTGGATTCATTTATTTTTTGAAGAGCTTTTTGTGTCTCTGTCTCCTTCAGTTGTGTTCTGATCTTAGTTATTTCTTGTCTTCTGCTAGCTTTTAAATTCGTTTGCTCTTGCTTCTCTAGCTCTTTTAATTGTGACGTTGGGATGTCGATTTTAGATCTTTCCCCTTTCTCTTGTGGGCATTTAGTGCTGTAAATGTTCCTCTACACACTGCATTAGCTGTGTCCCAGAGATTCTGGTAAGTTGTGTCTTTGTTATCATTGGTTTCAAAGAACTTATTTATTTCTGCCTCAATTTTGTAATTTAGCCAGTTGTCATTCAGGAGCAGGTTGGTCACTTTCCATGTCGTTGTGCGGTTTTGAGTGAGTTTCTTAATCCTGACTTCTAATTTGATTGCACTGTGGTCTGAGAGACTGTTACGATTTTTGTTCTTTTGCATTTTCTGAGGAGTGCTTTACTTCAGTTATGTGGTCAATTTTAGAATAAGTGCAATGTGGTGCTAAGAAGAATGTATATTCTGTTGACTTGGGTTGGAGAGTTCTGTAGATGTCTTTTAGGTCTGCTTGGTCCAGAGCTGGGTTCAAGTCCTGAATATCTTTGTTGATTTTCTGTCTCATTGATCTAATATTGATAGTGGGGTGTTAAAGTTTCCCACTATTACTGTGTGGGAGTCTAAGTCTCTTAGTAGGTCTCTAAGAACTTGCTTTATGAATCTGGGTGCTTCTGTTTTGGGTGCATATATATTTAGGATAGTTAGCTCTTCTTGTTGCATTGTTCCCTTTACCATTATGTAATGCCCTTCTTTGTCTTTTTTGATCTTTGTTGATTTAAAGTCCGTTTTACCAGAGACTAGGACTGAAACCTCTGCTTTGTTTTGCTTTCCATTTGCTTGGTAAACATTCCTCCATCCCTTTATTCTGAGCCTATATATGTCTTTGCATCTGAGATGGGTCCCCCGAATATGGCACACTGATGGGTCTTCACTCTTGATCCAATTTGACAGTCTGTGTCTTTTAATGGGGTATTCAGCACATTTACGTTTAAGGTTAATGTTGTTATTTGTGGATTTAATCCTGTCATTATGATGCTAGCTGGTTATTTTGCCCTTTAGTTGATGCAGTTTCTTCATAGTGTCAATGGTCTTTACAATTTGGTATGTTTTTGCAGTGGCTGGTACTGGTTTTTCCTTTCCATATTTAGTGCTTCCTTCAGGAGCTCTTACAAGGCAGGCCTGGGGGTGACAAAATCCCTCAGCATTTGTGTGTTTGTAAAGGATTTCATTTCTCCTTTGCTTATGAAGTTTAGTTTGGCTGGATATAAAATTCTGGGTTGAAAATTCTTTTTTTTAAGAATGTTGAATATTGCCCCTCACTCTCTTCTGGCTTACAGGGTTTCTGCAGAGAGATCCACTGTTAGTTTGATGGGCTGCCCTTTGTGGGTAACCTGACCTTTCTCTCTGGCTGCCCTTAACATTTTTTCCTTCATTTCAATCTTGGTGAATCTGACGATTATGTGTCTTGGGGTTGCTCTTTTCAAGGAGTATCTTTGTGGTGTTCTCGGTATTTCCTGAATTTGAATGTTGGCCTATCTTGCTGGGTTAGAGAAATTCTCCTGGATAATATTTTGAAGGGTGTTTTCCAACTTGTTTCCATTCTCCCTGTTATTTTCAGGCACACCAATGAAACGTAGATTTGGTCTTTTTACATAGTCCCATATTTCTTGGAGGCTTTGTTCATTCCTTTTCATTCCTTTTTCTCTAATCTTGTCTTCACACTTTATTTCATTAATTTGATCTTCAATCTCTGATATCCTTTCTTCCACTTGATCGATTTGGTTATTGATACTTGTTTATGCTTCACCAAGTTCTCATGCTGTGTTTTTCAGCTCCATCAGGTTATTTATATTCTTCTCTAAACTGGTTATTCTAGTTAGCAATTCCTCTAACCTTTTTTCAAGGTTCTTAGCTTCCTTGCATTGTGTTAGAACATGCTCCTTCAGCTAAGAGGAGTTTGTTATTACTCACCTTCTGAAGCCTACTTCTATGAATTCTTCAAACTCATTCTTCATTCAGTTTTGTTTCCTTGCTGGCGAGGAGTTGTGATCCTTTGAACAAGAAGAGGAGTTTTGGTTTTTGGAATTTTCAGGCTTTGTGCACTGATCTTTCCTCATCTTCGTGCATTTATCTACCTTTGGTCTTTTATGTTGGTGACCTTCAGATGGAGTTTTTGTGTGGATGTCCTTTTTGTTGATGTTGATGTTATTCCTTTCTGTTTGTTAGTTTCCTTCTAACAGTCAAGCCTCTCTGCTGTGGGTCTACTGGAGTTTGCTGGAGGTCTACTCTAGACCCTGTTGGCCTGGGTATCACCAGTGGAGTCTGCAGACTAGCAAAGATTGCTGCCTGTTCCTTCCTCTGGAAGCTTCATCCCAGAGGGGCACCCACCAGATGTCAGCCATAGCTCTCCTGTATGAGGTGTCTGTCAACCCGTGCTGGGAGGTGTCTCCCAGTCAGGAGGCATGGGCATAAGGGACCCACTTGAGGAGGCAGTCTGTCCCTTAGCAGAGCTCAAGTGCTATGCTGGGATATCTGCTGCTCTCTTCAGAGCTGGCAGCCAGGAACATTTAAGTCTGCTGAAGCTGTGCCCACAGCCACTCCTTCCCCCAAGTTCTCCATCACAGGGAGATGGGAGTTTTATCTACAAGTCCCTGATTGTGGCTGCTGCCTTTCTTTCAGAGATGCTCTGCCCAGAGAGGAGAAATCTAGAGAGGCAACCTGGCTACTGCAGCTTTGCCAAGCTGTAGTGGGCTCTGCTCAGTTTGAACTTCCCTGAGGCTTTGTTTATACCGTGAGAGCAAAACCGCCTACTCAAGCCTCAATAATGGCAGACACCCCTCCCCCCACCAAGCTCAAGCATATCAAGTTGACTTCAGACTGCTGTGCTGGCAGTGAGAATATTAAGCCGATGGGTCTTACCATGCTGGCCTCCATGGGGGTGAGATCCACTTAGCTAGACCACTTGGTTCCCTGGCTTCAGCCCCCTTTCCAGGAGAGTGGACAATTCTGTCTCACTGGTGTTCCAGGCACCACCGGGGTATGAAAATAAACTCCTGCAGCTAGATCAGTGTCTGCTGAAGTGGCCACCCAGTTTTGTGCTTGAAACTCAGGGCCCTGGTGGTGAAGGCACCCAAAGAAATCTCCTGGTCTGCAGGTTGTGAAGACCATGGGAAAAGCATAGTGTCTGGGCTGGAATGCACTATTTCTCACAGCACAGTCCCTCACAGGTTCCCTTGGCTAGGGGAGGGAGTTTCCTGACCCCTTGCACTTCCCAGGTGAGATGACACCCCACCCTGCTTTGGCTCACCCTCCATGGGCTGCACCTACTGTTTAACCAGTCACAATGAGATGAGCTGAGTACCTCAGTTGGAAATGCAGAAATCGCCTGCCTTCTGCAATGATCTTGCTGGGAGCTGCAGACTGGAGCTGTTCCTGTTCAGCCATCTTGCCTAAGAACCACTTATTTTCATTAATTTCAATTCTTTTTATTTCTTCCTTAATTTTATTGTTCATCCAGGAATTACTCAGGAGAAAGTTGTTTAAAGTTCATGTATTTGTGTTGTTTTGAGAGATCTTCTTGATACCGATTTCTGTTTTAATTCCACTGTGCTCTGAGAAGATACTTGGTATGGTATTAATATTTTGAATTTACTAATTTACTTGCTTTATGACTGAGCATGCAATCCATCTTAGAGTATGTTCCTTGTGCAGATAAGAAGACTGTATAGTCTGTGGTTGTTTGGTTGTGTATTCTGTAGATACCTTTTAGGCCCAGTTGGTTGAGTGTCAAACTGAAGTCCAGAATTTATTTATTAGTGTTCTGCCTCAATGTCTAATGCTATCAGTCTGGCATTGAAGTAGCACATTATTTTTTTGGCTGTCTAAGTCTCTTTGCAGGTCAATAAGAACTTCTTTTATGAATCTGGGTGCTCCAATGTTGGATGCATATATAGTTATAATAGTTAAGTCTTCTTGTTAAATTGAACCTCTTATCATTATGTAATGCCCTTCTTTATGCTTCTTAATTATTGCTGGCTTAAAGTCTGTTTTATCTGATATAAGAATAGTAACTGCTGCTCTTTTTTGTTTTACATTTGCATGATAGATCTTTCTGTATCCCTTTACTTTGAGCCTGTGGGTATCATTACATTGAGATGGGTATCTTAAAGATAGCAAACTTGCCACTTAAAGATAGCAGCTTGCCACTCTGTCTTTTAAGAGGGCCATTGAGACTATTTTTATTCATTGTTCATATTGATATGTGAGATTTTGATCCTGCCATCTGTTGTTAACTGGTTATTTTGCAAATGTGGTTGTTTCGTTGCTTTAACTGTGTTTTGTGGTAGCAGTTGTCTTTCTTTTGTTTTCATATTTAGCTCTTCCTTAAGTACTTTTTTTTTCAGACAGACTCTCGCTTTGTCACCCAGGCTGGAGTGCAGTGGGGCAATCTCGGTTCACTACAACCTCCACCTCCTGGGTTCAAGGGATCCTCCTGCCTCAGCCTCTCGAGTACCTGGGACTACAAGTGCGTGCCACCACACCCAGCTAATTTTTTGTATTTTCTTTTTTTAGTAGAGATGGGGTTTCATCATGTTAGCCAGGATGGTCTCAATCTCCTAACCTTGTGGTCTGCCTGCCTCACCCTCTCAAAATGCTGGGTTTACTGGCATGAGCCACCATATCTGGCTGTAAGTAAAGCTGGTCTAGTTGTAATGAGTTTCCTCAGTGCTTGCTTGTCTGAGAAGGATTTTATTTTTTGTTTGCTTATGAAGCTTAGTATGGCAGGGTATTGAATTCTTGGTTGGAATTTATTTTTCTTTAAGGGTGCTGAAAATAGGCTCTCAATCTCTCCTGACTTATAAGGTTTTTGCTGATATGTCTGCTGCTGGCCTGATACATAAGCTGACTCTTCTCTCCAGCTGCCTTTTAGATTATTTCATGTTCACCTCAGTGAATCTGACAAATGTGCCTTGATGATGGTGTTTTGAATGATACCTAGCAGGAGATCTCTGTATTTCTTGAATTTAGGAAAATTTTCATGGACTATGTCTTTAAATATATTTTCCAAGTTGCTTACTCTCTCTCCTTCTCTCAGGAATTCCAATGAGTAGTAAGTTTGATCTCTTTACATAATCCCATATTTTTCCGAAGTTTTATTCATTTTTAAATCCTTTTTTTCTTACTTTTGTCTGACTGACTTGATTTAAAGAACTTTTCTTCAAGCTCTGAGACTCCTCAGCTTGATCCCATGCTGTTTCTCAGCTGCATGACACTGGTGTTGTGTCTGCATTTCTTTTTTTAGGTATTCTGCTGGTAATACTTCCAATTGTGTTATGAAATTCTTATAATGAATTTTTTGGCTCCAGAAGTTCAGTTTTGTTCTTTCTTAAAATTGCTATTTTATCTTTCAGCTTTTTGACTATTTTGTTGGATTCCTTGGATTAGGTTTCAACTTTCTCCCAAATCTTGATGAGTTTCCTTGACATCCAGATTCTGAATTCTATGTCTGTCATTTCAGTCATTTTAGTCTCGTTAAGAATCATTGCTTGGGAGCTAGTGGGTTTGTTTGGAGTTAAGGGGACATTCCAGCTTTTTGAATTGTCAGAATCCTTGTGCTGATTCTTTTCATCTGGGAGGGCATATGTTCCTTTAACTTTTGTGTAAATTGAATACAGTCATTTGGCTTCATTTCTGGATGCTTTCAGAGGGCCAAAGATCTGTATAGTTTCTTTATTTGTGACTGGATTCTTGACCTTGGTTTCACAATGACAGAATATTTTTGGAGCTGTAGTTTGGGTTGTGTTTCAGTAGACGGCACTAAAGAATTATGGCCAGAAGATAAGTGCTTATCTGCAGGACTTTATTGTATTTCTTCACGTTTGCAGCTGTCCTCTGTGGTGGAGGAGGGGGAGGTGACTCCCTCACCAGGTCCATTTCTAGGCCTTGGGGGAGACCCCTCTGATCACTGGTGTTCTGTCTGCATTTCCTTTATTAGGTGTTCTCCATGAGACTCCCTCAGGCAGAGGCTATGGCAGGGCGATAGGCAGTTCTTTGCAAACTGGCCCTGTGGAGGGAGGCACACCCTGCTCCCACTCCAACCCATGAACCCATATGTCTCACCCCTTTCAGTGCTCTGAGCATGGGGACTCCTCCCCAGCTCCAGTACCAGCCACAGATCTCAGCTCAACACTCTCGAGCTCTGTGCCACAGCCCCAGGGTGCAGGGACCAGTCAGCAGTTTCATCCCCTGGACCCTTGAGTTAGGTTCCAGCTGTACTGGGGGATCTGATGTGCTCCCAAGCCACTGGGAAACTACTCGGGTGGAGCAAAGGATCCAGGCTAAGCAGCAGAGGCTGTGCCATGTGCATACTCCTGCAGGATGGCCAGGCAGGGGTCCTGGGAAGGGCTGGTAGGCAGGTGGGCCTGCAGAAAAGATGCACCCCAGTCTCATGGGGAAGCACCAGCCCTGTTCTTTTCTGGTCTGGTGGTCAGCTGGGGTTAGAGTTACTTGGAAGAAGATAGGGAGCCCTATGGGTTCCTATGGCTATACTCCACTGCAGCTGCCCCAGGCACAAAAGCCCCTAGGCTCTGCTCCACTTGAAGCCCTATCTCTGCCTACTCTCTGGGAAGATCCCACTGCCAATTCAAACATCCAGGGAGCATGTGGGGTCCACTGTAGGTAAGATCCCAGAGGGCCATGGTGAAAGTAAGCTGTCCCTCCGTTTCTTTACTCACTCCTTCCCCATGATCCATTCAGGGCCATGCACTAGCCCTACCATTCATGTATCCTGCAAAGGGTTCCTAGCTTTCTCCCTCTTCACTCTCAGGGTCTGTATCATCTTTCCAATAACTTTTGGTGTTTTCTCTCTGAAGGTCTGCTCAAAGTATGTGCAATACTTTGGTCTCTCTCAGTGGAAGCAGTGCTTCCTGGATGCATCTAGTGAGCCATCTTGTCCCCTCTGAAGACAACTGCCAATCTCTGCAGCATGAACTGCTTCATGCCTAGGGGCTCAAAGGTGCCACTGACCACAAGGGCTACAGCCATGCAGAGCATGAGCGTGCAGGCCTGGGTGTCGAGGGTGGGGAATAGGGCTCTGGCTTCTTCAAACAGTAGGCACAAGCATGCTGTCCCCACCGTCAGCTCAGGCACTGGCAGGAGGAAGGTGCCACTCAGGAGTCTGTGAGAGAAGGATCAACAATTTTTTTTTTAAACAGGGTCTCGCTCTGTTGCCCAGGCTGGAATACAGTGGCACTATCTCAGCTCACTGCAACCTCCGCCTCCTGGGTTCAAGCAATTCTTCTGTCTCAGCCTCCCAAGTAACTGTGACTACAAGCACCCACCACCACGCCTGGCTCATTTTTGTATTTTTAGTAGACACAAGGTTTCACCATACTGGTCAGGCTGGCCTCGAGTTCCTGACCTTAGGTGATCTCTCTCCTCGGCCTCCCAAAGTGCTGGGATTACAGGTGTTAGTCACCACACCCGGCCAACAATTATATTCTTGAAGGGAGAAGGAGGTAGTATTATAAACATGATAATTTTTCCAAATGAGTATTGTATTTAACATAATTTTAATCAAACCTCCATGGGAGGTGGAATTTGAAAAAATTAGTCTGAAATTTACCTAAAGAGAGAGAATAGTAAAGAATTTTTAACAGTAAGAATAATAAGGGTGGAAGAGCACGCTCTGACACATAATAAAACTGATTTTAAAAACTATAATACTCAAGACAGTATACTTTTGGCAACACTAAAATAAAATAAAATACAGATGTCTGAATTAAACAGAATAGAAACTTCGAAAATGACCATGCAAGCCAATACCATGCAAAACAATTTTAATAATCAATAGGAAAATTATAATCCTTCATAAATGTCTTAAAAATTATCCTGTGGTTAGTTACAAGTGCATAGAAAAATGGAAAAAAATGGAAAAACTAATGTTTATTTAGCACGTCGGAATTTTAGAAACGTTGATAATTAAAGTGCTATATTTATCTGTAAAAAACTCACCAAGAGTCGTTTTAACATTGCTCACCTTCTTCTTATGGTATATCTTATGATAGGAAGCAAGCTTCTTTTCTGTATCTTGGCAATTTGTCATATTCCTACTTAAGTTTGGATTCGTTTACATTATTTTACCCTTTGCACTTTTGATACTATAAAATGTCTCTGAGAATTTTTTTAATGCTGAGTTTATTCCTGGCAGCACTTCCTCAAGGACATCTTCATTCTTTTTGTCAGAACCACTTTCCTTATTTACACTATTAAGTAGACTTTTACTAAGTTCCTTCTGGCTTCTTATCTAGAATCTCTCCAACGACAGCAGTGTCAACATTTTTATGGTCATTTTTGCTGGCAGATTTCCTCTTTTTATTATTCATCTTTTGTAAAACATCACATGTTTATCATTGTGAGACAAGGGGCACTATAACTTCTCACTTTTCTGTGTGTGCATAGACTGATAACAGATGCACAGTGACTAGTGATAGACAGACTTTAAAAGAATGTGGCTGGTCATGGATGATGATGCACATCTTTTTTTTATGCAGTAATTTGTGGGCTTAAACTTATACCTCACACAATCACTCACAATATACCATGATAACTGAAATTTAATTCTGTTGTTAGGAGACTGGTGTCATTTAATCAAACCATAGTAACTAAAATCCATGCATATCAGAACCATGTCAAGTAAGGAGTTCGTGTGTGTGTGTGTGTGTGTGTGTGCAAGAGACTACTATAATTCAGGGTCAAAAGAAAGGGAAGAATAATTCAGGGTCAAAAGAAAGGGAAGAATATTGTATAAGAGATGCTGGGATAGTTGATGTTATTTGAAATATGACAATGTTTATATCTGTCACACTATAGAATAAAGTCAAGGTTTCTCATGTTAAAAATAAAATCATTAAGCAGTAAGAAAATTATGTGAGACTTAAAAACAGTTTGCTGATAATATAAACCGGGGTCTATAAAGCTCAGAACAGTGTGTGGTGGTTGAGCTCCTAAAGTTTAATAAAGTAAACTTTATTGAAAGGTACTTTTAAATATATTATATCATTCTATCCTTTCAACAATCTTGAAAAATACCTAATAATGATAGCTCATGTGTAAGAATGGCTTCGTTCTTATGAGATACAGGTTGAAGTATTTCGATATGAACTGTTTTGATGTCTGCACTCAACTTTCCAACAATTTGGCCAAAAATATGTATATCTCTAGATAGATGACATAGGTAAATAAGTAATGGTGACAAAATATTAACAACCAATACGTGTAAGTTAAAAATATGTAGGCGTTCATTACACTATTCTTTCACAGTTTCTGTAGTTTTAAAAGTTTTTAAAATGCAAAATTTAGAAAAATAAAGCATCTTCAGTGTATTTTTAAAGGATGCTTAAACAAAACTTTCTTCATAAATTCTGGATTTATTATTTTCTTTAATGAGAGTCAGAAGAAAAATTTATTAATTTGAATATTTGTCCATTTTGTGCTTTTAGTATTAAATATTTACTACAGTTCTGCTGTCTTTTAGAGACACAGATAATTTTAAGGATTCATGTTGACAGCTTTTTCTTAGTTAAAAGCTAATCAAAATAGATTTGGTCCTGAGAATGAGGGTATGTAATGAGGCACTTCTGGTAGGGCTGAGTGAAAGATAAAGCATTGTTTCAAGTTTATGCTTTTATAAACCAAAAAGTCTAATTGTGTCCCTATTGTCTCACATAACTTTTTTCAACTAGCTTATAATTGACCATCATTGGCAATTGATCTTCTTGACTATCCAGGACACAAGATATGGATGTGACAGTTGACTCTACAGGCCTCTCCAAAAGTAGGAAGTGCGAGGGCACATGTGGAGCTGCCTAAAGATTGCACAGAGATGTTGCTCCAGAAACGGAAACCACACAGAATTCCGCAGGCATCTAAGCCTGGAGCAGCCTCAGCTGGGTGCCATTCTGAGCCCAGAAACCAGGGATTTACAGATATGGCTGCAGCCACTGCACTGCTCCAAGGAGGGAGAAAGGAGAATGGGTGCACTCATGCACGCTCAGGCAGGGACTTGCTTCCCTGCTACAATCATCTGTTGAGACTGAGACTCAAGTGGACCACACTTCCCACAGCTTCTTGCTCATGCTGCCAGCCTGGGTGGTCCCTGGCTCTCTCTGGTCCCAAGCCCAAGGCTCCATTTTGAGAGTTTAACTCTGGACTGTCCCCCATCTTCAGCCTGAGCTCAGGTTGATGCAGCTGCAACCACTGCCTGGCTAAGGAGGGACAGGGAGACCAGGTCATCCTACTCATATCTAGGACAATACTCACTGCTCTGCAACAGGCTGCTGTGAAACTGACTAAGATGTGAGTGAACCACACTCCCCACAGCTTCTTGCCCACACTGCTTGCTGGAGCATTGCCTCACTCTCCCTGGATGTAAGCCCAAGGCATCCTTTTGAGAGTTTAATTCTGAGCTGCACCTCACCATTGCCGTGAGAAAACTATGCATCGGACCAAGGACTAATATCTGGAATCTATAAAGAATGTAAAGAAATCATGAAGAAACTCCCATTGAAAAGTGGGCAAAGTTCATGAACAGACACTTCTCAAAAGAAGACTTACAATCAGCTAAAAAACATATGAAAAAATGCTCAACATCACTAATCATCAGAAAGATGCCAATCAAAATCACAATGAGATTACTGCTTCACACAAGTCAGAATGGCTACTAAAAAGTCAAAAACTAATAGATGTTGGTGGGGCTTTGGAGAAAGGAAATGCTTATGACTGTTAGTGAAAATGCAGATTAGTTTAGCCCTGTGGGAAAAAGTTTGGTAATTTATCAAAAAAACTAAAAATATAATTACCATTCGACTCAGCAATCCCATTACTTGGTATATATACCCAACAGAAGTGAATAATTCTACCAGAAAAATACATGCACTTGTATGTTTATTGCAGCACCCTTCACAGTAGCAATGACATGGAATCAACCCAGGTGTCCATCGACAGTGGATTGGATGAATAAAATATAGTATATATAACCATGGAATACTACACAGCCATAAAAAAGAACGAAATCATGTCCTTCACAGCAACATGAATGCACCTGGGGGCTGTTATCCTAAGCAAATTAATACAGTAACAATGAACCAAACACTGCTTATTCCCACTTAAAAGTGGGAGGTAAACATTGGGTACACATGAACGCAAAGATAGGAACAATAGACACTGGGAACTTCTAAAAAGGGGAGGGGTGGGTATGAGTTTAAAAACTACCTATTGTGTACTATGTTCACTACTTGGGCGATAGGATCATTAGAAACCCATGGTATATTGCATCATGCAATATACCATGTAACACACTTGCACATGTACACCCTGAATCTAAAAGAAAAAGCGAAATAAAAATAGCATATAAATAAATAACATGAATAAATAAATGGTGCCACCATTGGTCAAGGTTTCCAATTTAAAGTCCTGGAGGTAAGTCATCTTTGACTTCGCTTTCTACCTCTCCCTTTATCTTAGGGGTTCGGTTGATTTCGCAAGGATGACTAATCACTCCCGTTTGCCAGGCACTGAAAGGTTCCCAGGATTTTGGACTTTCAGTGCTAAAGAAAAGGAAGATCTAAGACAAACTGGGACAAACTGCTTACCCTAATTCCACCCTTAAGTATTTCTCAAAACCCTCCACTTCCCACCATCCCCACTGCTTTAACTCAGACAACCACAGTCTCAAGTTAGAAATCCTCCAGTGGCTCTTGCTCTAGTCTCCCCACTCCTAATCTTACCCTTTCCCATACATTCTCCATATTATTGATAAGATGCTCTTTCAGAGACGTAAATCTGATTAGCCTCAAATTAAGTCATCCATTGGCTCCTACTGTCTCAAGGATAACTTCTAACTGTTTAACACAATCCACTGCAAATCCTCCCAAATGTGGCTCTTGCCTGCCAGTTCCATTCCTTAATTCCCTTCCCTTTTTCACAGACATGCATGCTCCAGTCATATGGAATGACTCGTAATTCCTCAAATATGCCATGGGATTAGATGCTTCTGGGTCTTCCCAACAAAATCTACCTATATTGCTCTCCTTAGTTTCTTTACCTGGTAACCACCTACTTTTTACTGAAAATTCAGGTTCAGAGTCACCTCCTCAGGAAACTTGTGTCTGATTCCCCTTCTCTACTCCAGCTTGAATTAAGTGTCACCTTTGCATGCATCAAGGTGCTCCCTGTCCTGGGAGCTATCATGGCACTTATTGTGTTGTGTTAACTGATGTATCAATCTCTCCATTAGACTATGGAATTATTGAAGGGAGGTGATGTGATTTCTTCTTGTTAATTCTACTGCTTTGGATATGCCCAGAATAAGAAAAAGCAAGGAACTGGGAGTTTGAAGGTTTGAGAAACAGTCCTGGCTCTCCCCTTAAAAAGTCACTTATTTTTCCTGGGCTGTAGCTTCCTGTCTTCCCTTTGCTTGGCTGCCACTTCTCATTCTTCAGGTCTTAGCTCATATATCACTGGCTCTGAGAAACCTTCCCTGAACCCCCAAGACAAGGTTTGGTGAAATCCTATAGCACGCTATGTTGCCCCCACCTGTTGTCTATACATCTCATTAGTGGAGGAATTATTTCTATCTTGTTTATCTCTGTCCCCAACATCTAGCATATTACCTGGCACATGGTAGAAAGTCAATAAATAATGGTTGGATTAATAAACTTTAAACTACAGGGCATCAAACAGAAGAAGATGATCTCTAAGATTCCTTTAGACTTTAACCTTCCAAGCAGAGATAAAGCCCTATATTTCCACAGTGATCAAGAAGCATTAAATTATGATCGCCACCTTTGGAAACTGCTCTAAATGCCATTGCGTCATCCATTGTTCAGGCAAACACACATTCAGTCGAGTTTCTGCCAAAAGTAGGGGCATCATGAGATAGAAATTTGAGTAAAAAGAAAGGGTTATCTAAAAGCAATGCTAGAGAAAGAAGGAGCATGAAAGGCAAACTATTGGTTCCTCATGAGTGCAGGAAATGATGCATCCTCACGAGAGGACCTGACGCCAACCCACAGCAGGCCACATAGAACCTTCTAGCATCTCAGTTTGGAAAGGCCATGGATGCTCTGGTACCTTGTCCATTCTACCTACTCCCACCACAAGGGACAGGGAGAACCCTTAGGTCAGCCCTGGGACAGAGAAAGCCTTCAGGCCTTGCTCTTGCTGTTGCTAACCTGAAGAACCATAACTGTCCGACTACACAGGCACACCCAGCCTGAACCAAGCCTCCCTAGCTGTCTAAACTGCAATTTCTTCACCTCCCACTATCCAGAAATCCCTGTAGCTCATGCCTGTCCAGCCTACTTTCCTTCTGACAACATTCTCTGTTTTGGCAAATGGAGGGAACTCAATTAGAATCACTGGCAGTGACGTCTTGTTGTTGCTATTCCTACATAATTATATTCTTCCTCAGAGAGTCACTTTCTATGTCTGCTGATTACCACCATGGCTTCCCGCCCTTTATCTCCACAGTACAGCTCTGTGTTAACTTTAAATCTAAAGAGAACATGGATCATTCATTAAGCCTTTTTCCAGTCAATTTCTTAAATTATCTGCCAAACATTCTCCTCAAGCCAGAACTGAAAACTTTCAAATGGCCAGACAAGATTAACATACTGCTGTTAGGAGGATTACTTGGATCCTAGAGATTTCTCTACTTCTTCCTATTATTGTCATAGTCTTTCAATTTCCTCTCCTCGTGAAGAAACGGCTTAACGTAGAAAAAGCTTTAAAGTAAAATACGAGTCTCATGTCCAAAGGGCTGATTCTAGAACTTATGGGAGTTGGTGAATGATGAGAAAGAATAAGGCTATGAGAAAGAATAGAAATTAACTTCTGTGGCGACTCCTGTGTGAGTCCTGAGGAGAAAGTGGCTGCAGACAGAAATGGAAGGCACTATTTTACTGAAAGACTCAGTCACTGGGATGCAAAGAGGGTCACACAAGAGGAAGATGGATAATGCCCCCAATTTCTTCTTACTCTTATGGTCAGAGAGTCTTGAGGGTGGCAGCTCATTGGTGGGCAGCTGGGACAGCGAACTTCATAGGCCTCATTAAAAAAGACTAGAGAAGGGTAAAGGAAATAGCAAGTGCTATGTGGTGGCTGGAAGGATTTGTTAATAAGCACTGATGAGAGAGTCTCTGGAAATAACTGGGAGTTTTCAGGGTCTAGAGGTCCTTTTAAAAGAGGATGGGGGCCGGGCGCAGTGGCTCAGCCTGTAATCCCAGCACTTTGGGAGGCCGAGGCAGGCGGATCACAGGGTCAGGAGATCAAGACCATGGTGAAACCCCGTCTCTACTAAAAATACAAAAAATTAGCCGGACGCGGTAGCGGGCGCCTGTAGTCCCAGCTACTCAGGAGGCTGAGGCAGGAGAATGGGGAGAACCCGGGAGGCGGAGCTTGCAGTGAGCCGAGATCGCGCCACTGCACTCCAGCCTGGGCGAAAGAGGGATCTCCGTCTCAAAAAAAAAAAAAAAAAGAGGATGGGGCCAGGAACCAGTGTATTCAGATTATTGTAGTTAATATGACCCTAAAATAAAGTGTGGTCTCTGTGAACAGAGGTTATACATTGGATGTTCTAACCCAAGGTTTTTGATGAATTCTGATATAGTGCCCATTTGCATAATAAAACACTATTCATAGAATAAAACCAGGAGGGCATCTGCATCATGGCTGCCCGACCACTGGCAGAGTCATGTCTTGAAATATGTGCCAATGTTCAAAGATTAGGCTGGTCCCACTTCCTTTTATCCCCAAGGTAGGGAAAAAAAATGAAGCTAGTCAACTTCCTGGGGGATAACACTGATTGGACTTGATATGGCAGACACAGAGTTGGACCTTCACAAATTCGTGAATAGCTTTAAGTGGGAAAATTGTTAAATGAAGAGAAGTACTAGAAGCCAGTATCAAAAGAAACCAAATTTATGAAATTATTTTTAATGGGGTCTTTCCCGTAGCTGGAAGAAAAGTCTTATGATAGAAAGTAAGTTTGGATCAGTTCAAACGCCCTTTGAATCCCCTGGGATGAGCTTCTGCAATAGGCAAGAGGGAAAGCAGTCAGGCCTGGAGAAGAAGCAAATGATACACCAGATGTACATGTTTGGAGACTTGGTGACTCCCAGTTCATGCAGAAGAAGATTTTGAAATTGGGTTAGAATGCACTGCTGAGGTGGTGCCTGCCATGGTCTGAATGTTTGTGTACGCCCAGAATTCATATGATGAAACCTAATTACCAATATTAGAAGGTGGGGCCTTTGGGAGGTGATTAGGTCATGAGGGCAGAACTCTCATGAATGGCATTTAGTGCTTTTATAAAAGAGGTCCCAGAAAGCTGCCTTATTTCTTCCACTATGCAAGGACACAGCAAGAGGTTGCCATCTATGAACCAGGAAGCAGGCCCTCGCCAGATATCGAGTCAGCTGTTGCCTTGATTTGGACTTCTCAGCCTCCAGAACTTGGAGAGACAAGCTTCTGTTTGTGGGCTGCCCAGATTATGGTATTCTTCAGTGGCATCCCAAACAGACTAAGACAGTGCCATAATGGCAGGTCCCTGAGGCAAGGAAGAGAACAAAAATCACAAAGTCAGTGTTTCTTCCATTAGAGGTCATTGGAGCCTTGAAGTGACTGACTGCTAAAAAGCAGGTGGAGATTTAACACTGCCTCACAGTCCAGGCAAACTACCCCCAGCTGGACCTATATCAAAAGTAATCATTACAAAAAATAGTGAAGAAGGGTCAGTAGATTTGAAGACTGGCTAATGCAGGCCTATTCAGAACCTGTGACAACAGATGCTATAAACAGTGACATGCTACTGTGGATACTCAAACTGCTTTAAAGTCTCCAGGCCTCTTTAGATTTTCACTGTCACAGTTAATCAGGAAAAGGAAATGAACAGAAGAAAAAGCACAAGACACAGAAACCCTGCTTCAGGCTTTAGTGGTAGAAGTCAAAGCAAATATGGCCCAGCAATTTGAGATCACGTTAAGGTCATTAATGCTTTCAGGGGGTAGACAAGACAAGGTCTTATCTCTATTAGCAGAGAACCACCCCCAACACACACACACACACACACACACACACATTATTCTGCAGGGAAGAGGATGGGAATAATTTATCAGCTCCAATGGTTGGGATAAACCATCCTCTGACTGAAAAAAAATTAGAGGGAATATCAGAAAAGTATATTTCTTTTTTACATTATGAAAAAAAACACCTAAAGTACCTTAAATATAAATGAACAATATATTGGATAAGTATAAGTGAAGACTCACATAACCACTACACAGGACAAGAAATAGAACATTGCAGCACCTAGAAATCTCCTATATGTTCCTTTTCAAAATACTGCCTAGAATTTTTTATTAATTGCTTACTTTTTTCTTTAAATTATTACTACTTAAATATGCATCCTTAAAATTATAATTTACTTTTTCATGTTATTTAATTTATATAGAGAAAATTTATTGTGTATGTTCTTCTATAGCTTGCTTTCTTTCCATTCAGCATTATGTTCATAAGATTCATTCATGTTTTTGTGTGTTACTCTAGTTCATGCATTCTCATTGCTGTATATTATTCATTGTATGGCCATAGTACAATGTGTCTATATATATATTACTGCTGATAGACATTTGTGAAGTTATTGGGACAGCTATGAACAATGTTGCTGTTAACATTTTTGTCTGTGCATCTGATATTCACCTTCTCCACTTTCTCCATGGTACATACCCAAAGGTGGAATTACTAGGTTGTATAGTTAGCATATGTATTAGACCAAGTTATTCAGAAAAATAGAACTGATAGGATGTGTGTCTATATAGTAAGAAAAATATTTGTTTTAAGACACTGGCTTTTGTAATTATGGAGGCTGGCAAGTTCAAAATCTACAGGATGTGCCAGCAAGCTGGATACTCAGGAAAGAGCCAAGCGTACAGTTCAGGTCCAAAGACCATCAGCTGCAATTTCCACCTATTTAAATGTTAATCTCATCCAAAACACCCTCACAGAAATATCCAGAATAATGCTTGACCATGTATTTGAACAGTATGGTCCAGCCAAGCTGAGACACAAAATTAATTATCATAGTATATGTTCAACTTTTGTAAGTGAGACTATTTTCCAAAGTGACTATACTAACATAGAGTCATTATGGATGGGGATCTTCAACTTCTCATTAGGATATGGTTGACATTGATAAGCACCCTATTTTATTCCTATAGAATGAGTAGCCTCCTAAAACTCCCAGAGAAGTGGGGATTTTGAAAGAAGGCCTTGACTCCTGATGCTCAGTGGCTAATGTAATTGTCAAGTCTTTCTGTCATCAACAACAGGCCAGCTTTCTACTATAAAAACTAACAGGATGGGGTGCCTGGGTCTTAGTGCTTTCACTTCTGCCTGTGTTTTCCATCAGTGAATGATGTCACAATCCACCGAATAGTGCAATCAGAAACTCGGGTCTCGTCTCTGACTCTACCACCTGTTTATAGCTAATAACTCATCAGTTTCTGTTGACTCTGCCTCCTATGACTCTGTCAGACTCATCCATGTCACTCTATCCTCTCTAAAACTACTGAAGTTCAGGTTGCAAGAATCTCCCAACTGGATCCCTGCCTCCTGTCTTGCCCACTCCAATCCATTCTGGACTCTAAGAAGCCAGAGCAATTTTTCTAATACATATTTGTGAAGTTACCACTCTCCTGCTTAAAATGCCCACTTTCACATTGAATGAATTCCTTTCTCCCTAAAATGAATTAACAAAACTCAGCACAATGAGCGCCCCTATCTGGCTTTTCTTTACTGTCTTCTCTTAATTCCTTCTCCCAATATCGCCCTCACAGCATTTCAGCCACAGAACACTTCTGTCAATTCCTTCAATGATCCACATTCTTTTTAGTCTCCAGGCTTTCACATACGTAATCCTCTCTGTCTGGAATACTCTTTCTCCCTTTCCATTCCTTTTATCTCATTAACTCCTTACAACTCTTTAGGTTTTTGGCTAAGAGGAGACAATATTTTATGTTTATAAAATGCAGTTTAATATTTCCCTTTCTTGGGCACATGGAAAAGTACACTTCTCAGCCCTTGTGATATTAGGGGAAGCTATTTCACTAGCTTTTACCAATGAAATGTGATCAGAAGTGATGTGTGTCATTTCCAGCCTGCGGCAGTGAAAGCTTCTGCCTGATTCTCATGTCTTGCTTCACCTGCTATTGCAAACTCAGAGGTCTCAAGTTGAGAAGGCAGAGCCTTAAGCCTGAAGCGGCAGCATCTCTTGAGTGACTACAGAAAAAAGAGTCAGAGTCACCCAAGCCGACAGCAGGCTTTGTGTGAGCAAAAAACAAGAGGTTTTGTTCTTCTTGTTGTTGTTAACCCATTAAGCTTTGGAAATGTTCCTGACCATAGCATGGCCTGGTATTTTCCGACTGATACAGAAAATGGTGTCAGGAGTTGGATATTACCACAGCAAAAACTAATATATGTGGCATTGGCATAGCAGATGGGTAGCAAAGGTAAGAAAATAGATATTCAAGGCTGGGAAAACATTAATCCATGTTATAAAGTTGTAAAATATTTAGTAAAATTGTTTTCTGTGAATACTTGGAAACGACTTCCCTAGTGAAGTTGTTCAGCTCTAATGGAAGACACTGGAAAGAAGAAATGTAATAATCTGTGTTATTTGTCATTTGGCTGCATTTGGCGGGGAATTACAAAAAGAGTTGGAATGAGGAAATGAATTAAGCAGAAATGAAGAACAGACAGCTCAGAAATTGATAACTTTGAAGGACCAGAAAAGCCAATTTCTTTTGTTCCTCAAACAGGAAGAGATAACAATGTTAAAAAAAAAAAAAAAAAAGAAAGAAAGAAGAAAGAAAAAAAAAATGAGTGGTGGCAAAAGCCTGCTAAAATTCAGTCTTGGGTCAGAGATGAGGCTAAATGTGAAGCCTTTCAATAAACACTCCAGACCTCCACTAAGACAGCTTGGGGGATGATAAAGCAAAAAAAGAGAACACGTATGAGAAGCGTGTTGTGATGGTTAATATTAAGAGTCAATTTGATTGGATTGAAGGATGCAAAGTATTGTTCCTGGATGTGTCTGTGAGGGTGTTGCCAAAGGAGATTAACATTTGAGTCAGTGAACTGTGAGATGTAGACCTACCCTCAATCTACAAAGCAGGCAGAAGAAGGTGGGAGAGACCTACTTGCTGAGTCTTCCAGCCTTCATCTTTCTCCCATGATGGGTGCTTCCTGCCTTCAAATATCAGACTCCAAGTTCTTCAGTTTTTGGACTCTTGGACTTACACCAGTGGTTTGTCAGTGGCTTTCGGGCCTTCGGTGACAGACTGAAGGCCGCACTGTCAGCTTCCCTACTTTTGAGGTTTTGGGACTCAGACTGGCTTCCTACTCTTCAGCTTGCAAATGCCCTCTTTTAGGACTTCACTTTGTGATTGTGTGAGTCAATACTCCTTAATAAACTCCCCTTCATATATACATCTATCCAACTAGTTCTGTCCCTCTAGGGAACCCTGACTAATACACATGTCTTATAAAGAACTTTGGGGATGAGTACAGACACAAGACACTGAGAAGAATTAAATAGACATGTTTTTGAAACAGTTAAGCTATCAAAGAAACCAAGAATCAGGAAAAAAAAAAACAAAGTTGTGACTATTCAAGACTTTTAAATGACACTTGGGTCCCTCATTTTACAGAGGTAACATCTGTGTTGCACTCAAGGAGAAATATTCCTCAATACTCCATTTAGATGTGACCATGAAGAAAAATGGGGGGGAAAGGACAAGGCTCCAAAAAGTAAGAACTAAGACCCAAAGCCATAGTGGATGAAGACACAAGATCAGGGTCTACTCCAGGAATCCTTCTTATCCCAAGCTCAGGGTTCTCAGCCTTGGCATTATTGAACTTTTGGACTCAGTAATTTTTTTGTTAAGGGATGGGGGCTGTCCTGTGCATTGCAGGATGTTTAGCAGCATCCCTTACTTCTACCCACTAGATGCCAGTAGATTCTTTTCCCCAGCTGTGACAAAAAGAAATGTCTGGAGACATTTGTCAAATTTCCCCTAGGGGACAGAATTGTCCCTGGCTGGGAACAACTGCTTCAGGTGAAAGGTATCCCGTAAAGACTGCCCAGGATGATTTCAGAATTATCATGGACTAGTGACTGCTATGTATTTTCTATCCTTCTCCCTTCTAAATGAGAATGTTTATTGTGATTTCACCCATCTTATTTTACAATCGCATATTTGGTGTAGGGTGGAAGCACAGATACTTGTCTATTTTTAGTTCATATGAGACTCTGTCAATACATTCATACCTAGAAACATTTAAATATGCATGCTGTACCATATTCTTAATCATCTAATTTATCCAGAAATCCTGGACTTCGAATTTGATACTGTAACTGGCTGAGATACTGAATTGACTGTATTCTATGTGTGGAAGAGAGAATAAAATGGGTATCTGGTAGCCAGAAAGATGGATTGTGGCAGAGACAATGCCATTCAAAATTCTGTTTCACAGTCCTCCTTTCTGAGTTCATGACAATCACCCTTCCTGAGCTCCGGGGGAGCTCAGGGGGACCATGTGATTAGTTGTGACCAAGGAACTGTAATTAGAATGTTTCCTACAGAAGCAAGAAATAAACCTCCATTAGTTAAGCCACTGGGATGTGGGGGCTGTTTGTTACCACAGCATGGCATAGGCAGCTCAGATGTCACCCCATTGTGAAGCCTGCCCTGACTCTCCAGCTCAGGGCCAGGTTCCCTTTATGTGCTCCATGTTTCCCCTAATATTACATTTATCATGCTATATTGTACTTGCCTTTTTACATGTTTCTCTTGTTCGGAACAGAAATCATACTTATTTACTGTATGTGTAGCACAGAATTTGGCACTTGAATATTTGTTGAATGAACAGATAATGATTACTATCTTATATTGTTGAGATTGAAATTCACTGAACAGATTATAGAAAGGTAGAGACAGCTGTTGTGACTGTTGATATCCCATGGAAATAGTAGGAGGGAAAAACCCTTGAGTGGGCAACACTACCCCATTAAAGGTTGTGGCTGATAACAAATATTTAATTATGTTCTCCATTAATTGTGCCAGACTTCCAACCAGAACGTGGAGAAAAGTAGAAAACAAAATAACTCACAAACCATATTCGTCCCCAGCACTGTTCTAGAAAATTCCGTAAGCTGAGTTCAGACAGATTTAACTTTGATGACTTTTCAGTTTCTGAGACATGAAGGAGAGACTGAAAGAAAGTGCAGGGGGAGCAACACAGTTTTCTCCATGGAATATGATATGGGGTGTGTCAAAGCAACCTGAGCATCCTGAAGCTAAATGACTCAAGAGCATTCAAGGAAAGATCTATTGACAATTAATGACATGAAGAATTATATTAAAGAACTGACGTTTAACTGGACCATTACCAAGATCCATAGTCCATATGCTTTTCCCATTGTGGTTATGAGAAAAATGTCTGGAAACATTTGAATATGTGTGGTGTATCATACTCTTAATTATCTGATTAATATTGATGATTACACAGCACCCCAAGTAAAAGACATGTTGGATTACTTGATAGGAAGTCGAAGGTTCACTGCTTTACCATTTCAGAGTAGATATACCATATGCCAATGGCTCCTGAAGAGATAAAGAAAAACAGCCTTTATCTGCCTGGAAAGCTTTTATCCATTTTGAAAGGTGCCTCAAAAGGTTTCCAGAGCCCTTCTTAATTTTAATGCTTAAATAGAGAAGGTTGCAGATGAAAAAACTACTTGAAGATGCTCACATACATAAAAAGGCATTAGAGAGGCAAAAGTCCTAAATCACCTGGTTGAATCTTCTTTGAAATTATCCCTGGCCAATGCCAGCCTTATTGAAACTTTACAAAATAAATTAGGTGTATAGTATTGTAGGTGAGAATGAGCAGTGGCTCAGAAAAGATTTCTGCTATTACCTTCTTGATCATGTCACAACATCTATTGAGATTTAAAGAACTATGCAAAGTTCTGTGGAAGAATTAAAGAACTTCGTAGAATTTTAACTCTAAGAAAATTTGTAAAACAACATTTTAACATCATACATTTTTTTAAAATCTGACACCAGAGTATCAAGTCCGAGCTGGGGCAATGGTTAAAAAATAAAGTCAGGGATATTTTCTCTTTGGAGGTTGGTAGGAAGATGAATATGAGAAGGCTTTCAAAGCTTCACTGGTCTGCTTGGTTCAGACTCTAGTGAAGGCATTAGCTGACCCTCACAAGCTTTCTCTTGTTGTTTTGAGGTTTTGTTTTGTTCTGTTTTTTTTTTTAACTATTGCTGGTTAAACTCTATTAGGAAGATGAAAGGAGTAAAAAGCTCATGATTTTGCCAGAAAACACCTGTCAAATAACATGATTGGACACTTTGTCTATAAAGATAGAATTTTGGCTCTGAAATGGGTAATCAATTTCCTTCATAGATATTTGCTGACAAAATATCCTGTACCTGTGTGCTTACTAATGCCAGCTTGTCACCTCAGAGAGCCAGGTAGAAGCCAAGGTGATCAGAATGGGAGAAGATCAAGACCACAAACATTAAGCTTCTCTGGGCTCATCTTCCACTAGAAGTGGACACTGGCATTAAATCAGAGCATTATTCAGCTGGTGCACATTGTAATAGGGGAATCTGGGGGCAGTGGAGGAGGTATGGAGGAACTTCTATATTTTCTGCTCACTTTTTCTATAAACCTAAAACTGCTCTTAAAAAGTAGTCTATTCATTAAAAATATATTGAAACAATTCCATACTTGTCAATAAATAAGTGCAGCCCACATCCCTTAGCTGTGTCTCACCCCGGCCTAATCACTGGCCCCTCTCCCCTTCAGGCTTTGCCTTTTCTTAAGGGCTTAGTAAAAGACTAAGAAACTGAGTAGACATTTCAATAGTCTCATTGGGCTGAAAATACCCAAAAAATGGAGTTTGGTGATCATGAGGAAGAAAGGATCCTGATCAATGTCCAGGTTTGTCACCTGGGGCTCCCAAAGAACATTACCCTAGGAGTAATGGTGAGCTGAAAATAGACCAGGCCTCGTAAGTACTAACTTTTTTCCATACCTTGATTGGATTAAAGTCATCCTAACCATATGCCAGGAGCAAAAATAACTCCTCTCTGAGGAAATAAAACATCATCCTGCGCCTCAAATTATCCTATAATTTTTCAGACACCTTTTCTGTCATAAGATGAAAATAAATTAAGCATGCACAAAGACAATGATGGACAAAAACCAGGAGAAAAATAGATAATAGAAACAAACCCATAAGATACTCAGATATTGGGCTGGGCACAGTGGCTCAGGCCTGTAATCCCAGCACTTTGGGAGGCCAAAGCAGGTAGATCACCTGAGGTCAGGAGTTCAAAACCAGCCTGACCAACATGGTGAAACTCCATCTCTACGAAAAACACAAAAATTAGCCGATTATTGTGGTTGGTGCCTGTAATCCCAGCTACCCAGGAGGCTGAGGCAGGAGAATCGCTTGAAGCTGGGAGGCGAAAGTTGCAGTGAGCTGAGATAGCACCACTGCACTCCAGCCTGGGCAACAAGAGTGAAACTCCATCTTAAAAAAAAAAAACTCAGATACTGGAATTATCAAGCATGGACATTAACGAAAATATAATTAATGTGGTTAAGAAAATAAGTAACAAGATAAAAAAATTTCCGCACAGAACTGGAAACTTTGTAAGAAATAAATGAAGATTCTAGAACTAAAACATAAAATATGCACTGCAAATACTAACCAAAAAAAGGTAGAGTAGCAATAGCAACATCAGAAAAAGTAGTTTTGAAAGCAGGAGATACAACTGGAGATGAAGAGGTACATTTTATAATGATAAAAGGATGAATTCAACTGATATATACATAAAATCTGTATAAACATAACCATGTCCAAATTTACAAAGCAAAACCTAACAGAATTAAAATTAAAATGTCTTTATTCCCTTCAACAATTATATACATGGAAATTCCAGAAGGAACCTAAAACTAAGTCATGAAAATTAAAAAGTGAATTTACCAAAGTCTCAAATATAGGGTCAAACTACAAAGATCAATTATATATCCATATATAACAACACTTAGAAAGTAAAATTTGAAAAATTGCCACTTACAACAAAATTATAAAACATCTAGTAATGTATGTAATGAAAGATGTTCAAGACCTCCATACTGAAAACTACAAAACTTAATTGAGAAACATCAAGAAAACCTAAATACGTAGAGATATGCAAACTATAGATTCAAACCAATCCCAATTTAATTTGCAGCAGAGTTTTGTTGGTTTTGGTTTGGTTTGGTCCTTTTTAAAATAACAATTGATGAGTTAATTGTAAAGTGTGTGTGGAAATGCAGAAGGATAAGAAAAGCCAAGGCAATCTTGAAAAAAAAAATAAGGATTTATATTGCTAGATTATAAAACAGGTTATTATAGAGCTAAAGTGGTATTGAGGCAAGAATATACAAGTAGGTCAATGGAACAGAACAGATAATCCAAAAGTAGAGCTTCTCACACAGAGATACCTGATTTATGCAAGAGGTTGCACTGAAGACACTAGAAAAAGACATTTTTCTAAGTAAATTGTCCTAGGACAATTAAATACCTATGAGGATGAAGATGACTCTTAACTCCCAACTTCATACTATTCATATTTATCAATTTCAAGTAGATTATAGATCTGGAAGTAAAGTTAAAATAATCAAGTTAATGGAAGATAACATGAGAACATCTTTATATCCTTGGGGCAGCAAAGATTTCTCAAACAAAGTACAACCAAAAAAAAAAATTGGGATTTATTAAAATAAGAAATTTCAGACCGTTGAGAGACGTAGGCAAACCAGAGTACAGAAAGATTTGCAATACACATAACTGACAAAGAATCCATTTTATTATATATAACAAACTCTTACAAATCAATAAAAGAGACCAACCAATTTTAAAAATTGGACAAATAACTGGAACTAATATAATATGAAAAGATGCTCAACTGCATGTTCTCATTCATCAGAGAAATGCAAATTAAAGGCACAGTAGGATCTATTATAGTTATCTCAACTACCAGAGCGGCATGAATTTAAAAGACTGACAATACCACTCATTGATAAGGAAGTGAACAGTCATAAAATGCATGTGCTGCTGTGGGAGTGTAATTGGCACAAGCAATTACATGTTGGTAAGTATCTACTAAAACTGAGCATATGCAAATCCTGTGACCTGGCAATTGTTCCCCCAGGCATATATCCAACAAAAACACATAAACTTGTTAAAAAGACAGAGTAACATTATTCTGATTGCCCAAAAAAAAAAAAAAATCAAGTGTCCATCAATAAATGAATAAAGGAGTATTTTCAAAAAATGGAATGCTACATGGCAACAAAAGCAAACACACTCTTGTTACAACAACATAAATGAATCTCACATTTGTACCGTAGGGTGAAAGAGGCCAGAGAGGTATGATTCCATTAATTTAAAGTTCAAACTGAATCTATAGTTTTAGAAGCTAAGACACGGTTAACATTACACCTCAGCAACAATGAACATGTCTAGCACCCTGATTTTGGCTCTTCAGTACAATTTTCTACTAAAAAGAATGATAATTTCCTTCAGAGATAATCTTCAATAATCCACTCACTTAAATTGACTTTCCTTCTTTCCCTGTTTTCCTCTTGCCAGACTCTGCTTTTTGGAATCACTTCCCATCATAAATTATCTGCAAGCAAGGTCCTCTCTCTAGGCTTTGGAGGAAATCTAGGCTAAAACAACCGCATTTTACAACTACCACAGTAAGAGTTGATTCAGGCAAAGATCATCAGTGGATGCTAAATGGTTCAGGTGTAAGATTGTTGGAAAACAAGATATTCACATGTTCTCAAAATGTCAACAACAGATTACTTATTAATTACCAAGAAAATCTTTTCACAATGGAGAGATTCTGAGGACATTGCCTTAACATGATTAACCAAAATTGAAAGCAACTGATATTAAGCACCTGCTGATACAATGCAATGGAATATATGCAGAATCCCCTTCATAATGTTCTGGATAAAACATTTCTTAATGCAATCATGATGTAACAATCAGACACTTCTGGATTGTAAAACATTCTACAAAAGTATTGGTATGGACTTTTCTTTTCTTATTTCTTTTGGTTTTTTTGTTTTGTTTTGTTTGTTTGTTGTGTTTGTTTGTTTGTTTTTGAGACAGAGTCTCACTCTGCTGCCCAGGCTGGTGTGCAGTGATGCTATTTCAGCTCACTGCAACCTCTACCTCCCGGGTTTAAACAATTCTCATGCCTCAGCTGAGATTACAGGCATGCCACCACGCCCAGCTAATTTTCATATTTTTAGTAGAGGCAGGGTTTTGCCATGTTGGCCAGGCTGGTTTCGAACTCCCGGCCTCAAGCAATCCACCCACCTCAGCCTCCCAAAGAGCTGGGATTACGTGAGCTACCACGCCTGGCAACTTTTCAAAAAAAATGTTTGAAAATACAAGTTAGACTTTTCAAAAAATACCAAGTTAGTATTTGTATTTTAATTAGTATTTTCAAAAAATAATAACTTGGTTTTTTGAAAACACCAATCTCAAAAAATACTAACTTGGTATTTTTTGAAAAGTCCATGCCAGTAGTCTTATAGAATGTCTTACAGTCTGGAAGTGTCTGATTGTTACACCCTGATTGCATTAAGAAACATTTTATCAAGTGTGGCTCACACCTATAATCGCACTTTGGGGGACTAAGGCAGGAGAATCCCTTGAGCCCAGGAGTTTGAAACCAGCCTGGGAAACATAGTGAGACCTTGTCTCTACAAAAAAAATTTTAAAAATAGCTGAATGTGGTGAAATGCACCAGTAGTCCCAGCTACTTGGGAGGCTGAGGTGGGAGTATCTCTTAAGCCTGGGAAGTCAAGGCTACAGTGAGCTGTGATTGCCCCACTGCACTCCAGCCTCGGCGACAGAGCAAGACCTGTCTCAAAGAAACAAACAAAAAAATACCAAATTCACTGAAAGATTTTTTTCAAATAATAATACATAGAGAAGTATTCAAGATTAGAGAAAATAAAGTAACATGACAATCAAATGAATACAGCATATGGTCCATGATTTGATCTGCATCAGAAAAAAAAAAGCTAAGAAAGACATTTTAGGATGATTAGAAAATTAAAAATATACCATCAATTAGATAATAGATAATAGATTATTGTATTAGTGTTAAATACATGACAATATGACAATGTTATTTTCATTGTATAAGAGAATGTCTTTGACTTTAGGATGATGGGTCTCAAACATTTTTTGATTTTTAGAGCCAGAGTCTCACTTCATTCCCCCAGACTGGAGTGCAGTGTTGCAATCATAGCTCGCTGCAGCCTCGACCTCCTGGGTACAAGTGATCCTCCCACCTCAGCCTTCTGAGTAGCTGGAGCTACAGGTATTTGCCACCACACCCCAAACTGGATCTTAAACTTAAGAATACGTCACAATCATCTGAAGGGTTTATTAAAACACAAATTGTGTCCCTTCCCTATACTAGCACCTTCTCCTTCAACTCTGTTTCTGATTCAGTAGATCTGGTCTGGGGCTCCAGAATTTGCATGAGCTGGATCAGGTGTCCTCCCATTCGGGTAGAGGAGTGTGTGGAGTGATGCAAAGAGGAATCCCTCAGCCAGCAACTGGCTGGAGGGCCATCCAAAGGCAGCGCTGTTGGCAGGGTGATTATTTTTCCTTTTATTGCCCTTTTCCATATGCAATTTAAAAAATTATTACAAATTACTTTGATAATAAATAAAATGGATACAATTTTCAGATTAAAATTTTTCCAGTTCATGTTATGGAGCAGCATCTGAACCAGGCAGACTTAATTACCATCCTTCCAAGTCAAAAACTGGTGCCCAGCATGAATAGATGTATAGCAGAGCCTCGTTCACAGTTGTTCTGGAGTGGGAACCGCTGCTATCTGACAGGTTTCAATGTCTTCCCAGATCCTAGTATGGTGCCTCCAGTGCTGAGGGATGAATGAGTTTAACAGCAATGCCCTATAAATAGCTGCATTTGCAAAACTTGAGAAGATGGCAAAGCCCCAAAACGTGCAGCCATCCTAAAGAGTCTATAACCAGGATCTGAGACATCACTCCAACTGGATATGGCTCAGAAGATGGCTTCATGAGACAAGGTTAACCACTTCCCCAAGCCACTGGTTGCCTGAAACTCAATTTGCCCAGAGACCTCAAAAGGCATGATGCTCAGGCCTGCCACATGTCACATCCAGGAGCCAAAACAAAGGAACAAGCAAACAATTATCAAGAGCGAAACCAGTTTCGTACAGAGGGATTTTGCAACAGGATAATTTTGCCATTTGCCAGAAGATAGTTTCATGAGTTAAGGGAATCACTTCAGTCACGTTGATTATTATAGTACAGGTCACCAGAATGTACCCCTGATTTTCTTTAATAATTTTAGAGAATGTCACTTTAAAAATTTTACTTTTTTAATATTAAAAATACTAATCATAAAAGATTTGGGAAATACTGAAAAGTAGAGAAAAGAACATTTTAATTGTCTCTATGGTACCCTGCTAATTTTTAGTGGGTCTCTTTTCAGTCTTTTCTCTCATAAGTAATATATGTACTTATTTTTACAGAATATGATCAAATTACAGACACCATTTGGTATCCTGCCACTCTCAAACATCTTTGCCACATCATTAAGTTTGAAAATATGATTTTTAATGGATGGATAACATTTCATTATAAGGATATGCCATGAATTAACGAACCCCAATCTTCTATTATTGAACATTTAATTTATTTTTATTATTTGCTGTTACACATAAAGCTGCAGTCAGCCTTCCTAAACAAAAATCCCTGGTTTTTATTGATAATAAAAACCTAGAAATAAAGTCACTGGATCAAAGGGATAAGTATTGTTTTAAGGCTTGTAATACCTAATGTCATACTGTCCTCCAGAGAGTTTATGTCAATTTATACCTTTGCCAGCCAACGATTTGATGCCAAAGCCCTAGTAATAATGTCCATCCGCCTAGGGTCCCATATATACATCTGGCCTTCAGTAACATGGGATCCAATAGGTGATTGGTTCAGGATTTGAGGATATTGGTTTCCAGCCATTAATTTCTTTGTACCAAGTGTTTAAAATTTATCAGCGTAAGCTGTTGTACTTGGTATTATGCAGTTTTCTCTTATTTTTTAAATCTCTCTTACTGTTTATATACATAGTTTTTTGTTTATTTGAATTTTGCATTTCTTAAATTTTTAATCTGAAGTTTTATTTCAAAAATTTTAATTCTTTATATAATAAATTATATTTTGAAACAGAATCATCCTTAGAGTAAATTTAAATTTTTTATGGTTTTGGAAGAGAAGAATAATTATTGAGTTAATTTTGTTTCTAAAAGAACTCTAATTGAGCCAATTTATTTATTTAACACTGTATTTTAGAAGGGATGACAGCATATGAAAATATTGGTTGATACTGAGTTCTCTCTGTCAAATGTAATATATGTGAAACAGAGACACATTTAAATATGTACGTTCATAGCCCTAATCTAAGGAAAACATCACCGTAGCTATAAATCCTGGGAAATACAAGTGAAAACAAAACTATAATTAATATATTTATTAATGTTTCATCTACCGTGTATTCATTAGCTAGAATCTTAGTCTTTAAGAGGCATGTCTTTGTTTTAAATTTTATTCCTCCTTTCTCTTCCACTTTGCAAAGAAACATTCAGACTCTTATGCTCACTCTGCATCTTCCTCAAATTTTTGTATATACTCTTCTTTGTCAGATAGAGACACTAAAATGCTATTATCCTCCACTCATGCTGATATCAGTTTCCAGCCCAGAAACTCACAGTACCCACAACCCAATACAGATGTCAGTGGACCTAGAGCATCTGCTCACTCTTGTGCTCCACCCCCGCCCCCATCCTAATAACAGCTTCTTTTCTTCCAATTGTCACTTAAATGGCAACTCTCAATCAGTTCAGCTAAAATAAAATAATTTGTTTAAGGCTGTTGGTGGCAACTTTCTTCTCTAAAACTAACGCACACATCCCTAGGTCATTTACTCCCTAAAGGCGTGCTGATGCCACTCTAGCCCTCTAATAAACAAAGCCTTTGTGAAGGAGCTCTTCGGACAGATCATAGCCTCTGTCCCTACTCTGACTGAGCAGACCACACTGCCGTCCACACCACCTCCAGTAGAGAGGGGTCTCACTACTCAGTACATAAACATCTGTGTGGAAAATGGCTGGAGTGAGATCAACGTTGCTTAGTGAGAGGAATAACATTCGCATACAGTTATAATCTCAGTCAGTACTCATGTTATAAGTTAGAAGTGCTGACGAAAGTTCAAACAAGATGCCTGCACATAAAGCAGGCAGAGCAGTTCTGGCATACATAGACACTTTGTAAGTGCCAGCTGCCCTTCTCTTCTTCCCCTGGCTTCTTGTTATTACCATTAATTTTTATTACTGTTTTGTGTTGGGATGATTTACAGTTTGATGATTTCTTTTCTGTTGCTGCCATCCCACCTCATACTACCTTCCTAAAACCAACTATTTTTATGCAAGTCAATCCAGTTTAATACGTACGTATTGCTCATCCACTTGAGTAAAGCACTGTATGGAAAGAGGTGCTAGAAAATGAATAGTAGAATAACATGGTTCCTGTTCTCAGGCAGCTACAATCTAATTTGAAAGAGACATAATGCACACCAGACAGTTTACCTCATGAAAGGATGGCTAAGGAAGGGAGCCAGTGACTAACAGTAACTCATCGACTGCAGACGAAAGAAGGGAATGCCTCCATATCCAGCTTATGAGGACCTGAACATAGTTGCCATCACTCTCCCTGCCAATATTGTCTTTCATCAGCCAAGTGGCTTCAGAACTTCAGGGCAGCTGGACGTAAGTGGGCCTTGAGAGCTCTGTTGGAGGGTTGGGCTGAGAGAATGACAGAACTGGGCAGGGCTTCCTCTGGCAGGCTGGGCATTGATGGGAGATCAGGAAAGAGACCCAGAGGGAGGACCAAGACAGAGGAGCCTGGGTAGGATGTGGCACTCAAAATGTCTCATGTACCCCATACATATATACACCTACTATGTACCCACAAACATTTAAAAAATAACAAATAAATAAAATAACATTGAGGGAAAATTTTAAAAACATCTGAGAATCGGAGTGGCCATCTGCCCCATGTTGGACCAGGGTGATTCCTTACTATCCAAAAGGCCTAGAGGGAGAAGGAAGAATGAGGTAGGTCTCTCTGGCCCTGAGACAACAAAATGAAAGACAAGGAGGCTTTCTGGAGGTATCCCAGCAGAACTCTGATAACCTGCCAGCTTCTTGATTAAGTAAGTGAAAGGAGGAGAAGGAACTAACCCTAACACTAATCCCCCTACTTTTTTAATGACGTGGGGGATCCCTTAATGCCCACTGTTTAGGGTACACCAACCACCAGACGTGAACCCTGGTGACCCAATAAGGAAAATAGCTACCATATCTTAATTATGCATAATGCTGCAATAAACATGGAAATACAGCTATCTCTTCAACATACTGAATTCATTTTTTTGGATAAATATCCAGAGATGGAATTGCTGGATCATATGCTAGCTCTATTTTTAATTTTGTGAGAAACCTTCATACTGTTTTTCATAAACACTGTACTATTTATATTCTCACCAACGGTGAACAAGGATTCCCTCTTATTCACAGTTGTCAAGATATGGAATCAACCTAATTGTCCATCACTGAATGAATGAAGAAAATTATAGATATATAATTTTATATAATTATATAATTATATATAATTTGTATAAAATTATATATAATTTTATATAATATAATATAATCTTATAATTATATAATATAATATAACTATGTACATAATCCCATTCCATTCTGTGTGTACATGTGTATGTATGTATGTGTGTACATACACAAAATGGAATGGAATATTTTTCCGCTTTTAAAAAGAAAGAAATCCTGTCACTTGCAATGACATGGATGTTGGAGGACATTGTGTTAAGTGAAATAAGCCAAGCACAGAAAGAAAACTATCACATTGTATTAGTCCATTTTCATGCTGCTGATAAAGACATACCTGAGACTGGGCAATTTGCAAAACAAAGAGATATAATCGGACTTACAGTTCCACGTGGCTGGGGAAGCCTCACAATCATGACAGAAAGCAATGAGGAGCAAGTTCCATTTTACATGGATGGCAGCAGGCAAAGGAAGAATGAGGAAGACACAAAAGTGGAAACCCCTGTTAAACCATCAAATCTTGTGGGACTTATTCCCTACCATGAGAACAGTATGGGGGAAACTGCTCCCATGATTCAATTATCTCCCACTGGGTCCCTCCCACAACACGTGGGAATTATGGGAATACAATTCAAGATGAGATATGGGTGAGGACACAGAGCCAAACCATATCACACATGATCTCACTTATATGTAGAATCTAAAAAAAAATTGAATTCACAGAAATAGAGAGTAGAATGGTGGTTACCAGGGGCTGGAGGGAAGAGAGCATGGAGAGATGTTGGTCAAAGGCTACAAAGTTTCAGTTAGATAAGAGTCATAAGTTCTGAAGATCTATTGCACAACATGGTAACTATAGTTAATAATAATGTACTATACACTTGAAAATTGCTAAGACAGGAAACCTTAAATGTTCTCACCATGAAAAAAAAAATGATAAATATGTGAGGCAATTAATATGTTAATTAGTTCAGTTTAATTACTGCACAATGTATGCATGTATCAAAACATCATCGCATTGTACCCCATAAATATATACAATAAAAAATAAAATAAAATAAAAAGGAAAGAAAATAGCAACCTAAGCAAGGGTACCTCCTAAGAGAGAGCTCCTGAAAGAGCTCAAAGAACACCTGAGTAAAACATAGCAATAATGATGTGTCCTTAAGGAGATTCAAGTGCAGTAAAAGTAAAACATTATTTTCAGAAGCTAAACAATAACTTTTGGCTAAAATATTCAGTAGCTGTATTGAAAGACCCGAAGGAATGACTTAGAAGATCAAATGCGATAAATATCTTTGAGCACAAAGCAGAAACATAAAAAAAGATAGAAACCACGAGAAAATTGTTGACACTTACAGAATTGCTTTCAATATTTTTTATGGCAACCTATGTTTCAAAAAATAGAGTTTACATTGAAACCCTGTACACAGAGGGAAGTAATGAAAATCAAAGATTCACAAAACAGTAATTACCCTTACTATATCTATTATGCATTCTGATATTTTCTAGTCTGTGCTATTTTATTTTTTTAAGTGCTAATCACCACCAAGAGGTCAGGAATAGTTTTTAAAACATTCAGAGAATGAATGCAGGAGACATAGCATGCCAGCAATAAAATTACCAAAAGAGAAAAAAAGGACCGATGAAGAAGAGGTAATAATTTCGAAAAATACTAAAGGAATATTTCTTTGAGATGAAGAAAGGACTCACCTAGTTTCATGCTGGGTTTAAAATAAAAGACTTACATATTTTCAAAACTTGCTTGAAGATAAGACTTATTCAGAGGACTTGTTAAAAACAGATTGCTGAACTCCAGCCCAGACCTACAGAATCAGAATTTTCAAGGGAACATAATAATGTTTACTTAATAATCACCTCAAGAGCTTCATATCATCTGATAATTTGGAAAACACTGAACCTATTTTAAGTTCCTCAAACCTTAATGTGCATATAAATCAATAAAATGCAGATTCTGGTTGAGTAGTCCTGGATCTGTTCAAGAATTTGCAACTAATTCCTGGTAATGCCAGTGCTGTTAATTCAGGGACTAGGACTGAAATTATTTCTGGCTATAGTTAAAGATGAGATTCTTCTAACTTCATTTTTTTTATTAAAAAAACACTAATTCTAAAATCTGATCAAGAAAGAAAACTAAAGAAAAAAATCTATACACCAATCTCACATAGAGAAATATATGCAAAAATTCAAAATAAAGCATTAGCAAGTTGAATCTAGCAATATATCAAAGGAAGGACACAGCCTCTGACCAAGCAGAACTTATGCCAGGAATGCAAAGGCGGGTCAGTATGAGGGTCAGCATTGGGAAGTATATCCACTTAATCCATTATGTCAACAAGTTAGTGAAAAAACTTACACAATCATCAACAGATTCTGAAAAAGGCATTTAAAAATAAAAGAAATAACAAGCCATTTCTATTAACACTTCAAAGTAAAAAATAAAGTAGAAAGAAAGTATATAAACATAAAGATTATTAACAAGAAATTTAACAAGATTTTTTAAATTTAACAAGAAATATTATTCTAAATGGTGAAAAAAAGAAACTAAAGCAACATTAATTTAAATTTGGAACCTCTACAGAAATACCTGATATCTCTTTTTTTTTTTTTTTTTTTTTTTTGAGATGGAGTTTCACTCTTGTTTTATGTTTGTAGAGACAGGGTTTCACCATTTTGGCCAGGCTGGTCTTGAACCCCTTACCTCAGGTGATCTGCCTGCCTCGGCCTCCCAAAGTGCTGAGACTACAGGCATGAGACACCATGCGCAGCCCTTGGTATCATTTGGAATTTAACATTGTCTTGGTAGGTAAAGGAAATTCAGTGAGACAAGAAAATGCTAACTATGTGCTTGAAAACTAAGGAAACTCAAAAAACACTAGAATAAATTTAAAAATAAAATGGATAGGATATACAGCATACATATGCATACATAAACACACACAGAAGTCAATAGGTTTGATCTAACAAAGAAAGGGAAAAATGTATATCATTTACAATAGAAACAACCCACAAAATACGTGGAAATGAAGTTAATCAAAAGACTAGAATTATTTTAGACAACATTATAAAATCATTTTTGAAAGATATAAAATAAGACCTAAAGAAATAGAAAGGCATATCATGTTCCTGGATGAAAAATTTTAATATCAAAAATATAAATATTGTCAAAATTAACAAGTAAATTTCAGACAGTTTCAATTAGAATACTAATACTAATGCAGTTTAGTCTCCTAAAGTCTTCCAGAAATGAAACCAGTCAACTGGCTTGGGGTTTTTAATTGAATAAAAAATATTCAAGTTTAAATGTGGTTCCCAGAAATAGATAAGAAAAGCATGTGATGAGCACTTAGGTGAACTTGTCTTACCAAATATCAGAATCTTTATTCCTGTAATAGTCAGGATGAGTTATTGCATGGCGAGGAACAAATTAATCCAAAGCTCTGGTGCCTTAACACAACAAAAATTTATTTCTTGATCATGCTACATGTCCATAATGATTTGACAGGGGTCTGTGCTACACAGTCACTTGGCAATTCAAGGTAATAGAGACCTTCCACCTTGTAGCTGGATTATCTGGAACAAGGGGACTTGGTAGTGGAAAGAGAATACATGAAGTAGTCTCTCTGTCTTTCTTTCTTTGTCTCTCTCTCTCTCTCTCTCTCACACACACACACACACACACACACACACACTTTTATGCTTCAGACTAGAAGTGACATACGCCATTTCCAGTCACAACATACTGGACTGAATTAGTCACATGGTCTGCCTGATTGCAAGGGATAGAAAAAGTAGGAAATTATGTGGTATATATAGCAATGCCATAGGAATAAACAAATGGATCAGTAAGATGATTGGAGAATATAAATATTAAATCACATGTTTGAAAACTTAATCTTTGACAATAATAATGGTTTAATTCACTAAAAAAACTAATGCAGCTGTCAAAACCAGCTAACCACATGAAAGAAAATAAAAGTAAATGTTTTTACTTCCTTTAATCATATACAATAACAAAACTCCAGGTGAATTAAAGACCTATATGCAAAAATAAAAAAAACAAGAAACCACCAAGAAAATCTAGCACACTATGTTAAAAAAGCCATACTGGAAAAGCTAAATACTATTAAAGCAAATACGACTACACAAAAATTGTGTAAGTTTTTGTGACAAACACATCAATTCAAGAGAGAAATAATAGCATTAGAAATAAATATTTGAAATATTTATGAAAGGAAAAGTGTTTATATCCGTAAATATACAAAGAACACTTAGAAAAAAAAATGTCTAGAAAGCAATTCAACAGAAAAGAGGCAAGAGATGTGAATAAACAATCTATAGATAGGAAAATCCAAATAACCGAAAACAGAACAAAACAAAAAAAAACGTAAAGAAGTCCAAATTCTGTAGTAGTCAGGAAAATGTACACTCTATCATAACAATGTCATAATGTTTTATAGCCAACAGACTGATAAAACTAACAAGGTCAGTAACTGGAGTAGATGTGGGGAAAAGATAATCCAATTGCTAGTAAAATATACAGATTGCTTTTTTGAAAGGTAATCTGGCAACCTTTAAATACAAATAGAGTCCTGCCACACTGCCACTGCCACTGGCATGAGCACACACAGGAACACCACAACCCCACTCCCCCTGGTATCCCACCCCAGCCTATACACATGTACCCTGCTACACTGCTGTGGCTGCAGACACATGCAAGTAAGCGTGGATCCCACTGCGATCTCCCCTGTGAAGCACTTTAGCCAGCACCACTCATCAGAGTGTTGTAGCCAACGGACTGAGAACACCTCTGCCTCTCCAGTGCAGAAGGTTCTTAACCTTAAGTGACCAGAGAACAAAGCCAGAAGACTGCTACCAGCCATGCAGAATTAGAGAATGCAGCCCAGGAGTGCTGAGCTGAGCCTTAGTTTCCTAAAATTGTCCAGAAACTAATCCAGTAGACTGAACCCATGTTACACCAAAATCAAACCTCCAAGGGCATTAGAGAAGAGAAAAGCAAAATAACTCATCCAAAGAACAGCAGCTTCAAAGACTGAAGAAACATCAGCTCACACAGATGAGAAAAAACCAGCACAAGAACTCTGACAAATCAAAAAGTCAGACTGTCTTCTTACTTCCAAACAATGGTGGCACTAGTTTCCCAGAAATTGTTCTTAACCAGACTGAAATGACAGAAATATAATTCAGAATATGGATAGGAACCTAGATCATGGAGATTCAGGAGAAAATTGAAACCCAATCCAATGATTCTAAGGAATACAATAAGACAACGTGAAAGATTAAATGGCCATTTTAACAAAGAACCAAACTGATCTGATAGAACTGAAAAGCTCACTGCAAGAATTTCACAGAACAATCACAAGTATTAACAGCAGAATTGACCATGCCGAGGAAAAAACTTCAGAGCGTGAAGACTGATTCTCCAAAATAACTCAGTCAGACAAAAATAAAGAAAAAAGAATATGAAAGAATTGACAAAACCCCCAAGAAATACGGTATTATGTAAAGAGACCAAATCTACAATTTATTGGCATCCTCAAAAGAGAGAGAGAAAGTAAGCAACTTGGAAAACATATTTGAGGATATTGTTCATAAAAATTTCCTCGACCTTGCCAGAGAGGCCAGCATTCAAATTCAGAGAATGCAGAGAACCCCTGTGAGATACTATACAAGGTTACCGTCACTAAGATACATAGTCATCAGATTCTACAGGGTTGAGGAAACTGGCAGATAGGTGGCAGGACTAACATGCAACTCCCTCTTGGATGGACACAGCAGTGGAGACTCACACAATTAACTTTTGCTCCAAGAACTGCTGCAGAAACACACCAGGAAAGGCAAGAGAATCCACAGACCTCTTTGAAAGAGGCAGTTTACCACTGCAGTCCCCATGAGACAGCTGAAAAACTGTGAGTGTCCGAAGTGTGTAAGGGAAAACATCCATCCCCAAACATACATCCTCACTGGGAAAACTGAAAGTCCAGATCACAGCAGGAGTATTTGACCTTACCTGGGGCTGAAGCAGAATTAGAAAGCTAAGCAAAAAATGCAGGGAGAGGAAGCAGTGGGAAGAGCCCTGTGGGCACTCTCGGTCCCCAGGGAAGCCGTTTCTGACTTTGTCTCCCAGAGGTCTTTAGGAAGGACTGCCAGTATAATTGGGGAAACACCACAGAGAGAAGGAAACTTCTAGGTGAACTTTGTAATAATTTTGACTGAACATGAAGTTTCCTGGACGGAATCTGGAAAACGGGGTAAACGCAGAATGCAGATACAAGCACAGAAGCCGCAGCAGGTGGGGAGGTGCAAAACCTGAAAGCCCTGTTTGCTTTTTCAGTGGGAAAGCTTGTGGCCTGGGGCAACAGCTCAGTCCTGCTTCTGACTGCCCAGAAATAAACTTTGTGCTGTTGCAGGGGCATGATGGGAGTGAGACTGGCCTTGCAGGCTGTGCGGGAATTGTGTGAGACCTGTTACTTGTCTGATTGCCCTGGCCGGAACTTCCAATACTATGTTGAATAGAAACCCATCCCTTGCTCATAGGTGGGTAGAATCAATTGTGAAAATGACCATACTGCCAAAAGCAACCTTCAGATTCAATGCAATTCTCATCAAAATATCACCATAATTCTTCACAGAACTAGAAAAAACAATCCTCAAATTCATATGAAACCAAAAAAGAACCTGCATTGCTAAAGCAAGACGAAATAAAAAGAACAAATCTGGAGGCATCACATTACCAGACTTCAAAGTATACTATTAAGGCCACAGTCATCAAAACAGTATTGTACTTGTAATAAAAATAGGCACATAGACCAATGGAACAGAATAAAGAACCCAGAAGTAAACCCAAATACTTAGAGCCAACTGATATTTGACAAAACAAACAAAAACATACAGTAGGGAAAGGATACCCTGTTCAACAAATGATGCTGGGATCACTGGCAAGTCATATGTAGAAGAATGAAACTGGATTCTAATCTCTCACCTTATACAAAAATCAACTCAAGATTGATCAAAGACTTGGGAGGCCGAGACGGGCGAATCACGAGGTCAGGAGATCGAGACCACCCTGGCTAACATGGTGGAACCCCGTCTCTACTAAAAAATACAAAAAACTAGCCGGGCGTGGTGGCAGGCGCCTGTAATCCCAGCTACTCGGGAGGCTGAGGCAGGAGAATGGCGTGAACCCGGGAGGCGGAGCTTGCAGTGAGCTGAGATCCGGCCACTGCACTCCAGCCTGGGCGGCAGAGCGAGACTCCATCTCAAAAAAAAAAAAAAAAAAAGATTGATCAAAGACTTAAATCTAAGAGTTAAAACCATAAAAATTCTAGAAGATATCATTGGAAAAACTGTTCTAGACATTGGCTTAGGCAAAGACTTCACGACCAAGAACCCAAAAGCAAATGCAACGAAAACAAAGATAAATAGGGGGACTTAATTTGACTAAAAAGTTTCTACACAGGGAAAGAAATAATCAGCAGAGTAAACAGACAACCCATAGAGTGAGAGAAAATCTTCGCAAACTTTGCATCAAACAAAGGACTAATATCCAGAATCTACAAGTAACTCAAACAAATCAGCAAGAAAAAAATAATAATAATCCCATCAAAAAGTGAGTTAAGGACATGAATAGACAGTTCTCAATAGAAGATATACAAATGGCCAACAAACATGAAAAAATGCTCAGCATCACTAAGGGAAATGCAAATCAAAACCACAATGTAATATCACCTTACTCCCGCAAGAATGTCCATAATCAAAAAATAATAGATGGGCCAGGTGCAGTGGCTCACACCTGTAATCCCAACACTTTGGGAGCCCAAGGCAGGCAGATCACCTGAGGTCAGGAGTTCGAGACCAGCCTGGCCACATGGTGAAATCCTCTTTCTTCTAAAAATACAAAAATTACCCAGGTGTGGTGGCATGTATCTGTAGTCCCAGCTACTTGGGAGGCTGAGGCAGGAGAATTGCTTGAACTCAGGAGGCGGAGGTTGCAGTGAGCTAAGATCATGCCACTGCACTCCAGCCTGGGCAACAGAGCAAGACTCTGTCTCCAAAAATAATAATAATAGATGTTGGCATGGATGGGGCAGAAAGGGAACACTTTTACACTGCTGGTGGGAATGTAAATCACTGTGGAAAACGGTGTGGGTATTCCTTAAAGAACTAAAAGTAGATTTACCATGTGATCCAGCAATCCCATTACTGGGTATCTACCCAGAGGAAAAGAAGTCAATATATGAAAAAATTTTGCAATTGAAAAAAATATGAAACCAGAACAAATGCCCATCTGTCAACGAGTGGATAAAGAAACTGTGGTATATATATATGTGAGATGGAATACTACTCAGCCATAAAAAGGAATGAATTAATGGCATTCACAGTAACCTGGATCAGATTGGAGACCATTATTCTAAGTGAAGTAACTCAGGAATGGAAAACCAACATCTACCAGAGGCCCATCTCACATGCAATGACACCCATAGGCTCAAAGTAAAGGGATGGAGAAAAATCTACCACGTAAAGGAAAACAGAAAAAAAGCAAAGATTGCTATCCTAATTTCAGACAAAATTAAAGCAACAACAATCAAAAAAGACAAAGAAAGGCATAAAATAATGGTAAAGGGAGTTCAATTGAACAAGAAGACCTAACTATCCTATATATAGATATAGATACATATCTCACCTTATATGTCATATATAAATAATCTCTTTAAATATAAATATATAGGATAGTTAGATCTTCTTGTTCATATATATATATATAAACACCCAGATTCATAAATCAAGTTCTTAGAAACCTATGAAAGATTTAGACAGTCACATAATAATGGTGGGAGACTTCAACACCCCACTGTCAGTATTAGACAGAACATCAAGGATGAAAACTAACAAAGATATTCGGGACCTGAACTCAAAACTTGATCAATAGGAATGAATAGAACTCTCTGTCCCAAAACAACCTAATTTACATTCTTCTTAACTGTACATGGCACGTACTCTAAAACTGATCACACAATCAGCAATAAAACAACCCTCAGCAAATTAAAAAACAAAAACAAAATTATGCCAACCACATTCTTGGACCACAGCTCAATAAAAATAGAAATCAATACTTTAAAAATTGCTCAAAACCATACAATTACATGGAAATTAAACAACCTGCTTCTGAATGACTTTGGGTACAATGAAAATGACAATGTACAATTGTCATTTGGCACAATGACAATGAAATTAAGGCAGCAATCAAGAAACTCTTTAAGAATAAATACATTCTCAGAAAGAATAAAGATACAACATACCAGAATCTCTGGGCACAGCTAACGCATGTTAAAAGGGCAGTTTATATCACTAAACACTCACATGAAAAAGTTAGAAAGATCTCAAATTACCAACCTAACATCACACCTAGAGAAACTAGCAAAGCAACCTCCAAACTAGCAGAAGACAAGAAATAGCCAAAACCAGAGATGAACTGAAGGAAATTGAGATGTGAAAAAATCATACAAAAGATTGAGTCCAGGAGTTGGTTCTTTGAAAGAATAAGTAACATGGGTAGAATACTATCTAGACAAAGAAAAAGGGAGAGAAGATCCAAAAATTTTTTTAAAACCCACACAATCAGAAATGACAAAGGAGATGTTACCACTAACCCTACAGAAATAAAAATTTTAAAAAACCTTTATAGACTACTATGAACATCTCTATGTATACAAGCTTGAAAACCTAGACAAAATGAATAAATTCCTAGAAACACACAGCCTTCCAAGATTGAACCAGGAAGAAATTGAATCACTAAACAGACCAATGAGTTCTGAAATTGAATCAGCAATAAAAAGCCTATCAATCAGAAAAAGCCTAGGACCAGATGGATTCACAGCCAAATTCTACCACAAGTATAAAGAAGAACTGGTACCGTTCCTTCTGAAACTATTCTCAAAAATTGAGGAAGAGGGACTTCCTAATTCATTCCTTGAGGCCAGCATCATTCAGATACTAAAACTTGGCAGAGACACAACAAAGAAGAAAACTTCAGACTAATATCCTTGATGAACATTGATGCAAAAATCCTCAGCAAAATACCAGCAAACCCAATCCAGCAGCAAAACTAATCCACCATGATCAAGTAGGCTTTATCCTTGGGATGTAAGGTTGGTTCAACTATGCAAATCAATAAATGCAATTCATCACATAAAGAAAACTAAAAACAAAAACCACATGATCATCTCAATAGATGAAGAAAAGGCTTTTGATAAAATTCTACATCGCTTCATGTTAAAACCCCTCAGCAAACTAGGTATTGAAGGAACATACCTCAAAACAGTAAGAGGCATCTATGACAAACCCACAGCCAGTATCATTCTGAATGGGGAAAAACTGGAAGCATCCCCTTAGAGAACTGGAACAAGGCAAAGATGCCCCATGTTACCACTCCTATTCAACAACAGCACTGAATGTCCTAGCCAGAGCTATCAGGCAAGAGAAATAAATAGAAGACATTCAAATAGGAAAAGAGGAAGTCAAACTATCTCTGCTTGCAGATGATACCTACAAAACCCCACGGTCTCTGCCCAAAAGCACATAGATCTGATAAATTCAGCAAAGTATTGGGATACAAAATCAATGTACAAAATCAGTTGCATTTCTGTATAGCAACCACATCAAAGCTGAGAGCCAAATCAAGAATTCAATCTCATCAAGAATGCCAAAAAATGAATAAAATACCTAGGAATACAACCAACAAGTGAAGTGAAAGATCTCTACAACAAGAATCTCTACAACAAAACACTGCTCAAAGAAATCAGAAATGACACAAACAAATGAAATAGCATTCCATGCTCTTAGATACAAAGAATCAGTATTGCTAAAATGGCCAAACTACCCAAAGCAATTTACAGATTCAATGTTATTCCTATCAAACAACCAATGACATTCTTCATAAAATTAGAAAAACAATTTTAAAATTCCTGTGCAACCAAAAAAGAGCCTTAATAGCCAAGGTAATTCTAAACAAAATGAACAAACCTGGAGACATCATATCTGACTTCAAACTATACTACAAGGTTACAGTAATCAAAACAGCATACTACTGGTACAAAAACAGACACATGGACCATTAGAACAGAATAGAGAGTTCAGAAATAGTGTCATACACCTATAATTATCTGATCTTTGACAAAGCCAACAAAAGCAAGCAATGGAGAAAGAACTTCCTATTAAATAAATTATGCTGGGATAACTAGCTAACCATATGCAGAATGCTGAAACTGAACCACTTCCTTATACCATATCCAAAAATTAACTCAAGACATATTAAAGACTTAAATGTAAAACTATAAAAACCCTGGAAGATAACCTAGGATATATCATTCTGCACCTAGGGCCTGGCAAAGATTTCATGATAAGATGCCAAAAGCAATTGCAACACAAACAAAAATTGACAAATGGGACCTAATTAAACTAAAGAGCTTCTGCACAGCAAAAGAAATTATCAACAGAGCAAATGGACAACTTACAGAATGGGAAAAAATACTTGCAAACTATGCATTTAACAAAGGTCTAATACCCAGAATCTGTAAAGAACTTAAATTAACAGGCAAAAAATAAACCTCATTAAAAAGTAAGCAAAGGACATGAACACTTTTCAAAAGAAGACATACCCATGGCCAACAAGCATGTGAAAAATTGCTCACTATCACTAATTATTAGAGAAATGCGTATCAAAACTTCAATGAGATACCATCCCATATCAGTCAGAATGGCTATTATTAAAAAGTCAAAAAGTAACAGATGCTGGTAAGGTTTCAGAGAAAAGGGAACACTTGTATACTGCTGGTGGGAATGTAAATTAGTTCAGCCATGGTAGAAAGCAGTGCAGCAATTTCTCAAAGAACTTAAAACAGAATTACCATTTCACCCAGCAATCTCATTATAGGGTATATACCCAAAGGGATGTAAATTGTTCTACCACAAAGACACATGCCCTGATATGTTTATTGCAGCAACTATTCACAATAGAAAAGACATGGAATCAACCTAAATGCCCATGAATGGTACATTGCATAAAGAAAATGTGGCACGTATTTGTGTATGTACCACATATATAAATGTGGTAATATATACATGTAAATGGAATACTACACGGCCATAAAAAAGAAGAAGATCATGTCCTTTGCAGCAACATGGAGGCCATTATTCTAAGCAAACTGAAGCAGGAACAGAAAACAAAATACTGCATATTCTCACTTAGAAGTGAGAGCTAAACGCTGAGTACATATGGACACATAGAAAGGACAACAGACACTAGGGCCTACTTGTGGATGGAGGGCGGGAGGAGGGTGAGGATCAAAAAACTACCCATCAGGTACTATGCTTATTACCCGGGTGACAGAATAACCTGTCCACCAAACCCCTGTGACCCACAGTTTATCTATATAACAAACCTACACATGTTACTCCTGAACCCAAAATAAAAGTCTTTTAAAAACCATGCTGGTATCTGTGTATGTGCAAATATATGGGCAAATTGCAAATAATTCATGTTTTTGCTTTAAAAAGTAATATATGAAGTCAGTATAGACTCTTAGTTATTTGTACAAAATATAGTAAATAATTCAAAGAAACAAAACTTTAAAACTTTTAAAAAATAAACAAACATAAATAGAAACTCACAACATATATACATATATGCATAGGAATATAAATATAATCTACTTCCCAGCAATTCCACTTTGAATCTACCCCCATAGAAAGAAAACACCAAGATGCAGAGAATGTTTATTGTTACATTGCCTTTAGTGACAAAAACTGGAAACAAAGTTAATTTTCATGAATAGGGAATTGAATATATAAATTATGGTGTATCCATAACATAGAAGTAATATTTAGCCACTGAAAAATGAGTTAAATCTGTACCTGTTGACTCCGAAACAGTTGGGCAAAGTTTAGAGTGGAAAAAACAAAATACAGACAACAATGAAAGCCCTATATTTGCATTTACATGTGTGAATATTATGTATGTTTGTATTTCCATCTAGATAGTATTAAAGAGTCTGGAATAAGGAAGGATTTACACTACACTGTTAAGAGGGTTTACTTTAAGATGGTTTACTTTAAGACGGATGATCCTGTGTTGAGTGTCAAGGAAGATGTTCAGTGAAAAGAGGAACCAAGGGGGGAAAAGGATAAGAAAACAAGAATATCGGCTCTTGGAGGGAAATAGCATGTGTAGAATTTTGTCTATACATTTGTGCAAAGTTGTAGGGGGAAAATTCATTACTTTATAGATGGGTGACGCTAGATAAGGTGTCTCCTCATATCATGGGTATGAACCAAAAACAACTTCTGCTACTGTATAGCTGAGGCTTTTTTTCCTTCAATTGTGAACCCATCATGAATATGCATTTTTTTTTTTTTTTAGAAGAGAAACTAACTTTAGCAGTCATATGGATTCCTAAGATGGCTACCAGCCATGAAAATCCCAGAGTAGAAAGAAAAGCAACTCCAAGCCAGACTCATCAACACACCAGAGTTGAAGGCCAGGGCAAGGAATGTAGGTGTCCCAGTGCCTGGCACCAGTTCCACCATTCGAGGTGGCCTTGGACAGGCATACGTAGCCTCAAAGTTAGCCAACGGCTAGGCAGGATGGAGGCAGGGAGAGAAGGCGGGCTGACCTGCGTTGCAGTCCCTATGCAAACCTGGAAGGTGAGCAGGGAGAAGAACCCCTGATGCCACCCCGTGCCGGCAGGCTGACAGGCGGGCAGTCATTGTGGGACTTTAAGCAGAGTGACGAGGTTTGATTTATAAAACTTCTGCCTGAAATATTCGCCTTTTTTCCACCCTCAACCTCTTCCCATCCTAACTCATTCTTCACGCTTCTTCATGGATGAAATTTTCTTCCATCTGTACGGATACCCCTCATTGTTTAGGTTAGGTGGCCTCCCTCTTCTCTTCTCACTCAGGGCTTAATACCTTTGGTTATCACAATACCGCCCGTTTTGTATAGTTAATTGCTTCTCCTTTCTCCTTCACCATCCTGTAAGTGCTCGTTCATCCCCAGCCCCAGTGCCCAGCACAGTACCTGCTTCAAAATATCAACTTGCTGTACTAATGGAGGATAAATGGATTAATGTTTACTTTTTAGCTATTTCATATTCATTTTATATTTAGCTCTTATTACATACTACATATTTAGATTTTATTCAATTAGCTTTCTTGTTCTCCCCTAACCACTGAGTAAAGTTCCTTTTGAAAACGTCAGCCTGGCTCTGTTGGACAGGGAGAAAGAAGAAAAGATAATTTTAAACAGTTTAGAAGGAAAATTAAAGATAGAGAAGCTTTCCCCTCCCCCCTGCCAACCTCTCTCTCCCCCCGCATCCCCTTCCCTCTCTCCCTTCTCCTCCCTCTCTCTGTCAGCTCTTTGAGACGGTGGAAGCCTCAAGGAGAGATCCAAGGTGGAGGAGGCATTCCCTTCCACAAAGCCCTCCTGCGCAGCCGCTCTAAATAAAGGGACGCTGCTCTCTTCAAGGCATCTCTGGAGTTTTCTATGCAGTGTTTACGGGTGCGTGGGAGAACCTGGCAAAGCAATGTGCGGTTCCTATATACGCTAAAATCCCAGGCTCCGAAAAAAACAGAGTGAACCAGCAGATTCCCCTCCCCGGCGTGGGATCCAATTTTTGCCCAGCATAAGGGTGCGGTACATTTCCCAGCCTTAAAGCGCTTCCCAAGAGATGGTTTGAGCGCTAGCGGTACGGATGCGTAAACGCCGCTCCTGGGCGGGCGCGGGCCGGAGCCAACTCCAACCTGCGACAAGTGTTTACTGCCGGTCCGCGCTCGCGTCCCACAGCTGCGAGTCCCCGCAGTGAAAGGAGGGGGCAGGGCACAGGGGTAGATGGCGCCCTGAGGACTCCCGGGGTTCAGTTTTCTGCGGAACTCGAAAGGCCTGCAACAGTCTGGCGGGAACACGCTGCGGAGCTCATTCCATCTTGGCTTCTCCAAAAGGGTTCATACGGACTGGCGAGTCTTTCCCCTGCCTCCTCCAAGTGTCTGGCCCCAGTTCTACCGTTTGAAATGGTCTTGGACTGGGATACGAGGCCTCAAAGTCACGAGAGGGCAGGGCAGGATGGAGGTGGGGAGAGAAGGCGGGCTGACCCGTCCTCCAGCCCCTATGCAAACCTGGAAGGGGAACAGGGAGAAGGACCACCGAAGCCACCTCGGGCCCGGCCCTGGCCTGCAGGCTTGGCAGGCGCGGAGGCGGAGGCTGCCAGGTCCCCGGGAGGCAAACGCAGCGCCGCAGTGGGTGCTGGCGGAGAGCCCAGAGCCGCGCGTCTGAGCGACAAGCTGCCTATGAGTGTGGCTTCTGCACTCAACAAGCTTCGCAGGGAGCTCAGCCCTGTCCCCAGTGCTTGAGCAGAGGCTCATCCAGAGGGGTCAGGTGGAGGGCTCCAATGGAGCTTCTCCTGGAACGAGGGGCCCAGTCAACAGGGGGGCTGAGGAAAGTGTCCTCAAAGCTTAGAGTCTGTCACTTCCCAGGTGAATCAGCTCGCCAGGAAATGGAGCTAGATATTTCGTGGGGGTGTTTCCTAAACACAGTCTCAGGAAAGTTGTTTTCGGGACACCTGGACCAGGGAGTCGCCTCGGGTTTCTCGGTAGCTGGAGCGCGGCCCGGCGCGCGGCGCTGGCACATCGCCCCCACACTTGCCCGTTTCCCATTGCCACAGGCAGGCCGCCTCTGCAGAGCTGTCGCAGGGCTCTGGGCTTCCCTCCCTGGAAGCTGATTGTCCTGCACTCCAGCTGTTTCCCAAATCTTTCCTTCCTCCCAGCACCCCTAGTGAAACGACGATTCCAGCTGCGGACCACATCTGTCTCAGTTACTTCCAAGCCACCTACTGCCCCCTCGCGGAGTGCGTGGGGCTCCCGGCTCGCAGACTCCCACGGCAAGTAGCAAGCAGCAAAAGGCGTGGTAGCTGCGGCGGTGGAATGAGACAGTTGTCAACAGCTGGCGCAGCTGCCGCGCTGCGCACCGGGACTGGCGAGTACGCAGCCCAGGTACTGCCCCTTCCCAGTGACGTCTCTGCAGCGGGTTATAAAAGCCTCGTGCGCAGCTAACTGCCGAGCTGAGCAACCCGAACCGAGAGGTGCCCGCGAAACTGCAGGCGGCGGCAGCGGCAGCAAAAGCGAAGGAAAAATCTCCAACTGGACACGGAGCTCCAGAATCCTGACCATAGGCTCAGAACTTTTACAGGTCGCGCTGCAATGGGCCCCCACTTCGCTCCTAAGTCCTCACGTAGCACAGGGCTTTGCCTTTCCCGGCGGAGGAAGGGGAAATAGGAGTTGCAGGGAGCAGCAGGTGCATAAATCATAAAGGCAGGGATCTCTTGCTTCTTAGAACCATGACCGGTGGAATTTCTTTCCCTTTTTCAGTTTAACGCAAGAGAGATGCTGTCTCCAGACTTCTGAACTCAAATGGCTCCTGCAGCTTGAAAGTGGAGGAATTCAGAGCCACCGCGGGCAGGCAGGCAGCGCATCCAGAAGCGTTTATATTCTGAGCGCCAGTTCAGCTTTCAAAAAGAGTGCTGCCCAGAAAGAGCCTCCCACCCTCCTGTCCGACTTCAGCAGGACCCTGAGCCCCAGGTGCCAGCCACAGGACTCTGCTACAGAGGGGGGTTGCGTACAGATAGTAAGGTTTTACCGCCTAGCTTCGAAATGGATAACGTCCTCCCGGTGGACTCAGACCTCTCCCCAAACATCTCCACTAACACCTCGGAACCCAATCAGTTCGTGCAACCAGCCTGGCAAATTGTCCTTTGGGCAGCTGCCTATACGGTCATTGTGGTGACCTCTGTGGTGGGCAACGTGGTAGTGATGTGGATCATCTTAGCCCACAAAAGAATGAGGACAGTGACCAATTATTTTCTGGTGAACCTGGCCTTCGCGGAGGCCTCCATGGCTGCATTCAATACAGTGGTGAACTTCACCTATGCTGTCCACAACGAATGGTACTACGGCCTGTTCTACTGCAAGTTCCACAACTTCTTCCCCATCGCTGCTGTCTTCGCCAGTATCTACTCCATGACGGCTGTGGCCTTTGATAGGTGAGATTAGCCTTTGTGAAAAGGCGAGAAAGTGCTCATAGAGAACCATGGCATTGCTATGAGGTTTGGGGCTGGATGGGGTATGGGTCAAGGGGAAGGTTGGCCACCCATGCTCTGAGGGTTTTTTTGCTGATATCAACTGAGTCAGTTGTTGATGGGAACTTCATCTTATCTATTTTAACATTTTTTCTACTCTTTTTTACCCATCACTAATCTCTCTTCCTTTCAACACACATCCCCCTTTTCTTCATTTAACTCCCCTTTCTTCATCTCTTCTCCACTCATCTTCCTGACACTTTCAACTTCTGCTTTGCTCCTTTTCATATATTCCTTCTCCCCTTTACCCTTGCAGGCTGCAAACAATACCTAGGGCTTGGTCAAAGGACTAGACCCTGGATGGGGCTTTGTAAATTCCTCCCGGCCTATTATTCTATCAGACAGCCTCTTGTTGCCTTCATGTTTTAAGTACACCTAGAGGATTCTAGAACTTTCTGCTCCCACTGCAACTCTCCAGTTTTTTGTTGTTGTTGTTTGGTTGGTTGGTTGGTTTTTTTGTTTTTTGTTTTTTTTTTTAATGTGAAATTGCATTTCATCAGTATTATAAGATACTCAGAATTCTAATTCAGTTTACTCTATAATGCTAGGAATTCTTATTCAGGAATGAGAGACAACTATGTTATCCTTAAGAAACTCCACAGATAGGGATCCAGGGAACTTATCCAAGAGGTGTTCTAAATTTCTCCTACAATGTAAAAGTTACGTATTTAGCCTGTCTCTATCCACAGAGAAACATGCTTGGCAAAGGCATTTGAGAGCTCTTCCGTTCCTGCAACCAACAGGTTAGGGTTCCCGAAGCTGATTGAAAGTGAAAAGGTTGGCATTTCAAACACTGGGGCTGGTATTCTGGAATAAATGGCTCTTCAGGTAACATGATGGAAAATTGATTATTGTAGCACAGCTCTATTGGTATTGTCTCCTTTGTGAGTATCTTAGGTCTCCAATGTGTATGTCTATGTGTGCACAGGTGTTAAATGTTTACCTGGGATGTGAAAGTGTGTTTAAAACACCTACCGCTGTGATTTTAAAATGGATTCTTTTGATGTCCTTCCTGAGATAACTGAATGTGAGAAACTCAAAGAAGGAGCTAAGACAAAACTTCCAAAAAAAAAAAAATTCCAAACTATTAACCCTCTTTGCATAAAGATTGTTTATAACTTGCAATTTATTAGAAGCCTTTTTTAGCTCCTGTAGTCAATGAACACTTTTAAAATCAGGGCAATCTTCATTTCCATCCTTTGCAGTGGTGTCCTAATACTGATTTGCTAGTTCCATGTACATCTCTCTATATGCAGCTCCTATGTGCTTACTATGTTTTATGTAAAACAGATTGTGGAAAATCAGTGTATGTTTTAAATGTAGATGGTAAACCAATTACTCAAAGTGGGAGTGAAATGAATTATTTTGCAAATTTATCTTTTGTACTACACTGATTTTCAGATATTCAGTTTGCTGAAAGTGAGGTACACTTGTAAATCTTTCTGCATTGACATGCTCCTTTAATCTCATGACAACTTCCTTAAACTTAAAAAAGTCAATAGCATGATATATAAGTGAATATCTGGGTAGTGAAACCTGATGCTATTTCAGCCTTTCACACACTCTCTTGATGCCCCCTAAATTAGGGGGGAAGTTTTTTTGGGGAGGGGGTTGTTTGTTTTTTCTGCACTGGGGCTTTGCACAAACTCTAGGAAGACCTGTCAGTCAGTGTGAGCTGGAGCTTTCAGTAGCTGATGGAGCACCAGCAGACAGCTCTCTCCTTTTGGCTTACACAGAAACATGTTCTGCAGCCCTGATCTTTCCTCTGGAACTTAGAAGGTTAGGGGTGGGGATAAGAGTCAGAGTCCGCACAGCGGATCGGGCAGGGAGCCAGATTTCAGCTCCATTGTTGTTTTTCTCCAAGTAAACCATCGCAGAGCCCTGACCCTCTGTGATACCTGCTCAGTGAGATCAAAAGTTCTCAGATGCCAGAGCTTTAGGAAATGACAGCAACAGGGAATGTCACCATGTTTCCAACATACAGATACAGTCCAGGGAGGTTATCAATGGCATGCCTAAGATTAGAGTTCAAGGTAGAATTAGGGATGAGACTTCAGGTCTCTGTCTCCATGTCTGCCAAGTGCTCTTTCTGTTTTTCCTTGCTTAGCCTGGTGAGCACACTATAAACTCATCCCCTCAGGCCTTCCAGTGAATGTATTTCCTACATGTGTGGTCATCCATTCTCTCCTGGAAAGAAAGGAGGATTTAAGTCCTCTCCCTGTAAGTTATCTCTCCTTTCTCCAGCATGGAAATGCAGACTAAGAGGAAATAGTAAATCAGCTGTTTGTATATTCCTTGAATTTTTAACAGACAATCTTTGAATCAAGTCTTTAAAAATAACAGCAATGTGGTTTTCCTGATTGTAAAATTAAACCTGTTCACTGCAGAAGACTCAGGAAATACGAAGAGCACAAAAATCCAATCCCCCTTACCTAACCGACCACAAACAACACCTGCTAATATTTGAATTTCTCTTTTATGACTATTACACTACATAATTGAGGTTAGATTCTATATAATTTTTTAGCCTACATTTTTCCATTGGTATTAATGAAAGACATTAATAACACCTTCCTGTGTTATTCAAAAGTTTTCAGAAACATAATCTTAATGGCTTCATACTATTCTATTATGTGAATATGCTATTATTATTTATGTAGTCATTTCTCTACTATTGTGTATTTAGTTCATTTCTAGATTTTTGTGATTATAATTAATAATCTAAGGAATATTTATATGTGATAACTTTGTTTTGCCTTCTAAATTATTTTCTTAGGATAGATCCCAATAAGTAGAATTACTATATCAAATAAAATGAATTTTTTAAAAAGCTATATCTTCTCATTTTAAAGAATTTTTAAAGGAATCGTTGGGTCAAACTAACTTTGCCAAATTCCCTGTTAGAACCAAGATATATGCAGAGAAAAAACTTCAGCTGCAGATTGCAATACTAATTTAAATGTTTCCTGTAGTCTTTCTACAAATGGTGGGATAGGGGCAGGGAAGGGAATAAAGGGAGGGGGGAAAGGACAGGAAGAGAGGAGAAGGAGAGGAGAGGGAAGAAAAGCGGGAAATGGGAAGGGGATAGGAGAGGAGAGGAGGGAAGAAATATCTCCGTTAGAAAGAATTTTAGTTTTTTGAAGGTAGTGGTTACCTAGAATTTAAAAATGTTTTAGAGACAAGTATAGCTAAATAAGATCAGGTTTACCTCTATGTAAACTCCAACAAATACCAGGGATTTTAGCTACTGAAACTATAATTTCTCTTAGAATTTAAAAATTCCTTACAACTATAAAACTAAAAGGTATGTGTGATGTTTCATGAAATTTGAAAATGGGGGACACAGAGAGGTGATGACTCCCCCCCCCCCCCCCCCCTCCTCCCTCCCCCCCCCCCCCCCTTCAGGAGTTGGTGACAATTACTGGTTCTATTATGATGCTCTGGCAAGTACTGTGGAGCAGAATCTAAGAAGGGAATAGTGGAAGGGAGGCAATCCCTAAGCCCTGCAGGGAACTGGGTAATAGGCAGCAGATAACCTGATTTGAAACCGTGCACATAACAACAGGAGCAACAGGCAGGTTCAGACAAGCACTGACCTGGTATCACTGCTTCTCTACCTGGTAGGGCAAGTATAATTTCAGCAAAATGAAAGGTAACAGTTGCTCACTCAGACTCCAAATAGAGATGGTCTCTCTGAGACCAAAACATATAGTTACCCAGAGAGAGTAATGATTGAAGGCAAAAGAGGCATTGAGTTCTCTGAGAGAGCTGATAATGTAAAAGAGGAACCTAGAACAAAAACATGCATAAATCACAAAAATTTTGTCCACTGAACTCTGGTTCTATACACTGTGTCGCAGCCATACTCAGCTACCGATTTAAATATCCTGCTTTCCAGGTCTCTATTAGACCTGCAGTCTGTCCTTGAACTTTACCTTGTTGGCTGAACTGCAATCTCATTGTTTATCTCAGAGCAGTCTTTCCTCACCCCACCTGGAGGGGGAATTAAATTCCAGGATCCTTTGCACTAATTCAGATATCCCTGGAAACCCATTACCATGCACTGCTGTAATGCTGTGAATGGCCATTCACTAGAAGCTCATTGGCCACAACTGGCCCTGTCTTTTCCAATGTCAGCACTGATGTGGATCAAAATGGAGTTTGTTAATTCTTAGATGGGTCATTTAGATTTCAGGACCTTTCCTCAGGAGGTTCAATGCCCACCTCCTCTCTGAAGCTGCTCCATTACATTCGCCACACTCTCTCCCGACTCCTGGGAGCCTGCAGTGTCCTGAATGGTCAAGGGTGTTACTTTTTAAAGAAACTGGAAGAAATCATTGTTTGAATTCGACGCAAATAAAGAATAATTCTCAACATAAAAGCACGTAGTAAAAGCACAAGACGCTGTTACTATTATTGTTGCTGAATTAGAATGAGGATCATGAGACAGAAACACCATCAAACTTAGACAAAGCTATTCAGAGTTGATGCCATCAAGGTAAGGTGATGTTTCCTAACTCACAGCCTTGTTTCTTCCCTCAAAGGGCTATATATGAGGGCAAATAAGACTGATTTAGAGGTAACTAAAATATAAGGTATTAAGTAAAATGTTTAATATGGGTTGTACAGTTATATTCTATAGGAGACAAGAGGAGGGACATCTTGCCCAGCAGTGACGAAAGATCAAGAAAGACCTCAAGACAGGGCAATTGAGTTGGGCCTTGATGATTAGATAAGATTTTTAGAGAAGATGATAAAAAAAAAAAGAGATGACATTTCAGGTAGAAGAAGCTGTATGACAGAAGCATGGAAGTCAAATGTTGCAAAGTGCCTCGGGTCAATGACAGACTGATTCAACTGAAGTGAATTCACAGGTGAATCAGGGAATGAATTGAGGAGCTGCTTGGAAGAAAATGAGAATACTCTATGTTGAATTTAATGCTAAAGTATAATGATTAGTTGGAATACCTGAAAAGAAACTTGAGAAGTGAGGTGGGAGAGAATGAAAAGCTAGGGATCAAAGAGACAGTATCAGCACAGAATGGTAAGAGGAAATAAAATTAGAAGGCAGTGAAGGGAATGGCCTTTCTCCTCACTCATCCATCCATCCATCCATCAAACCACTATTGAGCACTTACTGTGTGCCATATTCTGAGGCAGTAAGACGTGACTTTGCCATTGTGATCTCAGTCTCTGGAGTGTAACAAGGTCATAAACAGCATATAACCCAATGCAATCAATGCCATGCAGAGAGAGCAGAGTTAGAGCAAAGAACTACCCTTGGGAATATAGGAAAGACTTCCTGGTAAAAAGAGAAGCAGAAGGAGAGGGAGGGCAATAGGGGAGAGAGGAGGGAGGGGAGAGAAAAGAGAAGGAGGAGACAGAATGAAAGAGAATGAAGAGAAAGAAGAGGAAGAAAAGGACAAAGAGGAAGAGGGGCAGCAAGGCACAGGGAAATGAATGTGGAGTTTTGTTTTTTAATTAATTTCAAGAACGCCGGATTGGGAATACTCATAATAATTTATTAATATCCATCATTTAGAAACTAGAAAGGAAGTTTTATGTTAATAAAATTGATAATGATACCTTTTACTTATGGTCCCTCCAGTCCATTATCTCATTTAATCCTCATGATGCCAATGAGGATTCTGTTTCAACCTGGAAGAGCGATTAGAAACAATTTCTTTTAGCATTGTCCTCCCACTCTCCAACCCCTCAGAGCTTGGAGACCTATGCAATTTACTTTTGTGTGCCTTAGACATCTGCCTACATGTTCTTGCACTTGGTGGCTTTTGGATGATAACTTATTTAAGTAAAACTGTCATTGGAGGCAGAAAAGCAATGTAAGAGTCCTATCACACAAGAGAAAATATTAGAGGCAATATTTTGAGGAAAATTGACAATATTCCACCTAAATAAAAGTTCAACCCCACAACTTTCCAAACAGGGCCATTATAAAAGTACCAAACTCTGCTTAAATATTCTACTCAGTTTTTTCCATTTGTTAAATTCAATAAATTATTAAATCATCACAAAATTATTCCTTTCCTTAAAATGAAATCTGCCTCTTTGGTTTTAGACTGCTCCTACTTGTCTCAGACCTCTTCCATGTAGCAGGCTTTCCAGTAAGTATAAGTATAAGGATAAGATATTAAGCTTCTATTTATCTTGAAGTATCCCCAACTCTGGTTAACTGTCTCTGGTTCCTCCAACTTTACATCATCATTAGTCTCTACTGGTTATTTCCATTTGTTAATGGTCCTCTTAAAAGGAGATGACCAGAACGGAGCTACCTTACTACCATCACTCTGTCTAGGACCACCTAGACACCTTGGACTGGCATCCTCCCTGGTGACCTTGTGTCCTCTTTGACTTAGCTTAGTGCTTATACTAAGATGCTGCCCTTGACCTGCAAGTCTAGCTGAAGTGTCCTTATATTTCCACAGCATTTATCCCATGGTGTTGCAAATGTCTGTACCTTGTCTATCTCTCCCACACTCCCTGCTCACTAGACTGCAAGATCCATGAAAACAGGGATCCCTTATTTGGTTTCCTGTTCCCAGCACCTATCCAAGTGCCTGGCACGGAGTAGGTACTCATTAAAATGTGTACTTCATGAGCAAACTGGCCATGCTTCTCTTCTGCACACATCAGCCAAAATCTGAAAACCAGACCCCATGCCTCAGGCAGACCGTACAGCACACTTATGATGCTATGCCTTGATGCAAAAGAAAAACTAGGCCAAATTTCTGCTTACCATAAAGGTTTGTTACAAAATAGAACGCTTTTGATTCAGAATCCCCTGTTCTAGAATAACCATGGCTTCTAACTCACACTTACCTCTTCCACACTCCAGTTGACTGAGCCTCACAGGACACCTGACCCACACCTTGCCACCCTCAACAGGTATTGTGCCCCAGGAAAAGACTTCCAATTGGAGGAAGTGCTTATCACTTCCATCCTACCTCCAGTCTACTCAGGCATACCGGAAGCTCAGAGAGATGAAAAGTATAAGCACCTCCTCCATTTTATGGGTTCTTCCCTGGCCTAACTGCTGTCAACCCCCTGGATTTTTCTCTAACACCCCCCACTAGCAGCAGGTGCACTCTCCCCTTTACTTGTCCTTGCTGAGGTGAAACCAGCAGAAACCTACCCTCCACCCAGCCCTCCAACTCCTGCATCCACAGTAGTTGTCTGATTGTTCACACCATATTAAAATACCATAGACACACGAAAATTCCAGCATGCAGTGGTGCATGTGAGGTCCTATGTATGTGAGACAGACAGGGCAACTGGCTTACATTGCCCCAAACTTCCCTCTTGCCACCTTGAGAGACTTCAATTCCACCTCAGTGGAAGGGGAAATATGAGGCTGTCTGGATGAGGAGTACCAAGGATGAAGAGGTGCTTTAATGATGGCCTGGAGGCATACTCATCAGCATGCGTTTTAACGCAGCATATGAACTGCTCAAGGAAACTTGTCTAAGCAGCCCTAGGCCTCATCTCCTGCCCTTCTCTTGTATAGTTCTTAATCTACTTTCCAATTCAGCTTTATCACTATGTTTAATATTTGGGATTCCCTGTTGAGTGCCTTTCATGTCCTTTGTATGAGCATGCCCTTTAATAACCTTACTCCTAGCCTTTGGCAGTAGAATGGTTAAGCAAGAACCCAGGTGATGGGTTCCAGTGCTGGTTCTACCACTTACTAACTGTGTGTACATATGCAAGGTATTTAACCTATCTGGGCCCCCAGTTTCCTCAACTGATAAAATGGATATAATGAAACTTACCTTGTAGAATACTGTTGCAAGGAGAGAGGGAAAGATTTGAAAAGCCTCTAACTTATTGCCTGACGTCCTCTAAAATATCAGTTAATAGTAATTAATATTATGCTCTCTAGTAAACTGTGACAAACAATCATATCCATTATACAAGTCCATTCTTGTCTCAGCCTCCTCCTGGATTCCTTCTACATCAAGTACAATAGCTACAGGGTAAACACTTATGTTCTTCCCCCTAAAGATGGTAGTTTAAAACTGTCCTGACTGGGTCAGCAAATCTCTTGCTAAATGCTTTTCAGCATTCTTTCCATCTTTGGAAATGTACACACAATCTACCAGTTGTATATCATGGTCCAAAAAACCCAAATGTTTTCTTTTATACCATCCCCTAAACATTCATTTCCAATCCTTTATGTCGCAAAGTCACCACGCTTATATGGAGTGAGCATCATTGTTTAATATCTGAATGAAAATGCATTCATTGCAAAAAGCTCTTACAGCTGTGTAAGTTTTAACTGATATTCAATTTGTTGAAGTTAGAGTGTTTTTAGCCTTTGAACATATTTTATAAATCATGGAAGTTTTCTTATAAATCTAGTTTGTGTGTGTTAAAGTATGAAACATTCATTTGCCTTTGTTCTTTGACTAAAGCTCAATAAATTGTTAAACATGAGACAGAATACTTCCAATTAAATATTTGAACACAATTTTCAAACTTAATCAAGTCAACCTCACATATTTTTGTTAGTCACAATTTTTATAAGCTTAACAAATCAAATAATCTTTTAAAATGTAAACAGTATTTATAAACTTGATTAATTAAATTCCTCTAAGCATTTCAAACTATACTCACAAATTTGATACATCTGGCTTTGTTAAAATCTTAAAATCCCTAACAGGAAGACTTACAAACAGAAGAAACAAAATCTTTCGCAGGACTTACTTAGCTCTTGTAAGACTAATAAATCAAAACTTCTAAATTTAGCATGCAAATTATCTTAAAGCATTTCAACCTCCTGAGAATTAAACGGATAAATTCAGGTTCTCCTGAGCATCCAAACATTGACTACAAAATTAATTCGTTAAATCCTCCTAGGTGTTACAATTAAAATTGCAAATCTTGTAAGTCAAATTCTCTAATATATCAGATTCTCATTTCCAACATCTTAAAAGCAAATCACATACAAAGGAACGTGTATCGATCACAGAACTCACTACTACACATGCACTACTTACGTAGAAGTACCATTTCTTTATTGCCTACTTACTTTTTTAAAATGTCTTCTTAGGGTTACGAAGTCATACAAACAAAAGTGGCAGAATCATCTTCTCTGTAAGAGGCAGCCAAGGTTCTGGAATCAGGGGTTTAGTTGGAGACCCAAATCTGGCTATGCCTCACAGGGGTCTTGCCCAGAGCTGCATCCCAATACCTGAGCCCCTACTCATGGTGGAGCTCTGCCTGCCTGGTGCCTACAGAGTCCACTCATGCTTTTCCACTGGAATGGAAGTTTTGTAGTTCCAGTGTAAATCCTTAACTGATTCACACAGATGGAATCATGCACCGCCTCACCCCACCCCTAGTTTGCGTCCTTTATCTACCCTATCAAAGTTAACTACATCCTTCGTTTTACCTTTCTATTGACATGAAAAAAAATGACCAAAAAGAAAAAAGAATCACCACAAGACCTTGTCCTGAAGTTGCCTTTTTGAGATTTTGAGATCATGAAAAATATGTGCCAGATTTTTTCTGGGTGTATCCTATTTACCCACATAAATCATCAAAAATAGGATAGTATGTGTTGGGTTTAACAAAACCAGGCTCTCAGTATGGTTCCAACCTGTACTCTTATAAAAAGAAGGTCTACATAGCAGCTTTCTTGTCTCTTGGCATGAGGTCGTCAGTGGCAGGGACCTTCTTCCTGGAGCCTGAAAACCACCTAGTACCCTTGAATCCTTCAACTGGATGATTAGAGATTCCTTCTTTAGATTAACTGGGTTTCTCCTTCAGGCCAGAGCCTTATGGCTTTTTCATAGCTCTAGGAGTGCTGGGTTTCTTCACTTTCCCTTCCACTTTATTGCCATTATTTCAGATAATAAAAAATAATCTGCAGTGATACTCTGCCTTTACAGCTTATCCCAGTGCCCTAAGCCACAGATGGACTGATGGGCAGCCACCTTCACAAATCACACAGCTGCCTGAGCTCATGAGGGGAGGGTGCTGAGCAGTCATGCTAGCAACACCTCTGTTCTCTCTATCATAGAATATAATTGAGACACTAATTTTTAAAACCCTCATGTGCACATTGAGTGGCATGTGAGGAGATTAGGAGCATCAGCTTAAATACCCACTTTGTATGATTTACTAATTTTATTTTACTGTGGAGAAACATCCACTTGAATAGTTAATATGTTTTCATAAAAGAATTTGTCTGACTCTGAAAATGTTTAAACAAAAGAAAACCCTACAAACAACTGAGAGACTCTTCTAAATAGTCCCAGCGAGCCAAGGGGAACATTCAAATGCCTTTAGAATTCGTGATGGGAACCAAAATGAATGCAGCCCCGAGCTTGAAATACGAGTTAGCTCAACAACTTAGCTGGGCTCTTCAAACATGAACTAGGAAGATAAAAGAAAACTTCACTGAAATTTTCATCATTTAACAAATTCCATTTTTTAAATTTGTTCCTGAAGTTCTTTTCTCTTCCCAGCTAGAATGATGAGGGGTCTGGAAGTCAATGTGTTAAAGATTCAGCTAGATTACCTGCCAAATCAAAGCCATCATAGGTTTTCAATGATCCAGTTAGGACACTGGCATCCTAAGACTTCAGGCAGAATGCAAAGAAGGCACAAATACTATCCCCTTCGTTTTTGATGGTTTCCCTCCAATAATGCTATAACCAGCTAGAGTCTGCATTGAGGTGCTCCCCAATCCTGCCTTACAAATGCAGGATCCCAAATTACTGCTCCATTCCCTTCATAGCCAATTCAATTTAGTAAGCTGAGTTGAACCAAGAGAAGAGCAGCTAATTAAAATCACACTAAGGTACGAACAATATGGACGTCTTTCTACCTGCAAGGTCCCATTTGTATCTTAAAACGGGAATGTGTTCATTCTAGTCACCTACTCCTTGAACAGGAAAGATTGTAGAGAATTAAAACAAACAGTCCTCGGAACTGTGCCAATATGGAATGTAAGAGGTGCTGGAGTTTAGGTAATACAGAAGTATCCACAGTTTGGCTTTCAAAAAATAGTCCCAGGTATCCACCAAGGGATCTGCTGGAGGATACTGGCGGGCGGGCAAGGGAGCGGTCTGTCACCACAAGCTGTCAACCTGCTATTGAAAGACCTTTTCCTGTCACAGGTGGAATTACCTTTGCCCTGAGGTGCTAGTGAATTCTGCATCTGTTTGGGTATTTGCTTCCGTCTTCTTCAGATTTCTTATAAGTCACTAATTGTCTTGATAAATATATAATATCTTTACAACCTGGAAGGATATTAAGAAGGGACTGTAGAATATATTATCAGCCAGTCCAGTGGGTTGGGGTTAAGGGGAGCAGGGCAGTGCTGCTGAGATGGCCAAAGCAGATTCTTCACCTCTCCTGCATCTTCATCATTGAATTTGTGCTGTTTACAAATCCTGGGGTGAGGGCCAGTTTTCCAAGAGCTGGGCTTTCTGCCAGGGTCTGTCTGGACCCACACGTCATCTGGAAGCTTTCATCCTTTTTTCTTTGTCTGCATCTTTCCTTTCTTTTTTTCCGTCTACACCTGGATAAAAATTCCTTGCTTCATTTCCTCCCAATCCTTCCTCAGCATTTTGAAAATAGCACAGCTTCAATAAATGTCAGTGACTGAAAAATGGAGATGAAACAGATGAAAACAAAAACTGCTGTATATAAAACAGTTGATGAGTACAGCAATAGAAAAAATGCAAATTACTAACATTCTGATTAAGCAGATGAGTCCAGAAGGATCCTGAAAGGATTCTTGAGGCTGTTCATTTAGGTAAGAACTTAAGCCACCTTTTTTTCTTTTTTTAAGAAAAATAACTTACTGTTGAATATTACCTGCACAACTCCAATGTTTTTCTGATCACATTTTAGTTTAAATTATAGTTTAATATAGTTAAATTATAAATAAATCGTAAAATATTACATATTAAAGAGAATTAGCAACTTACAAAAAAATACTTTGAAGAAAAATAAATGTAAAATCAACACTCATCTCGCTGCCCAAGCACCACTATTGTCAAATCTTAGGAATTATTTCAAGCCATGACTTTCTTTTTTTTTTTTTTTTTTTTTTTTTTTTTTTTTTTTTTTTTTGAGACAGAGTCTTGCTCTGTTGCCCGGGGTGGAGTGCAATGGCATGATCTCAGCTCGCTGCAATCTCCTCCTCCCAGGTTCAAGCAATTCTCCTGCCTCAGCCTCCTGAGTAGCTGGAATTACAGGTGCGAGCCACCACACCCAGCTAATTTTTGTGTTTTTAGTAGAGACAGAGTTTCACCATGTTAGACAGAATGGTGTTGATCTCTTGACCTCGGGATCCGCCCACCTCAGCCTCCCAAAGTGCTAGAATTACAGGCATGAGCTACTGTGCCCAGCCCAAGACTTTCTTTCTATGCATAGAATCTTCATAATTATAGTCCTACAGCATATACAATTTTATTTTTGTTTTACATAATAGAGTAAGAAATATTTTATGTAATAAACTTTATTCTATAAGATCATGCCAAGTGGTTACAAAGTATCATAATTTAAATAATCCTTCATGCTTAAACCCTGGGGATGTTTTGAGATTTTGCTACAATATATAATTTGTCATCAATATGTTTTAGCAAAACTAGCACACATGGATGATTATTAGGATAAGTTCTTAGAAGAAAAGTTGTTTGTTCAGAGTATTAGCCTTTTTTTGCTTCATTCTGTTAAGTCACTCTTCAGAAAGCTTTAGTAACTTGCAGCATGAATCAGAATATATAGAGCCAACATATTGGAGTGTTCCTTTATCCATATTCCTAACAATTTTACAAAAATCTTTTTCAATTTAAAAGATTAAAATGTTAGTTATGTTTGCATTTCTTACTAGTGAATATATTTTAATATATTTGTTATTCCTTTGTATTTGTGAATTAATAGAGTTTTAAATTTAAATCTTACTTTTTAAATTCCATATTGAATTGCAGAAACTATATGTTGAGGCTGTATTAAAGGCTATAACCTTTTGACTGGTATGTGAGGCAAAAAGTTTTTATATTTCAGGTTAAAATGTTCATTTCTTTTTCAGTGATTATTTTATATTATTTTATGTTGTTATGTCTATCTGCCTTTTCTTTCGTGCTTTCTCCCTTTGTTATTATGCTTAAAAAGACCTTCCTCAGCTCAAAAGTAGACAAATATGCATAAATAATTTCATTTACTATACTTCCATAATTTAGAAGTTCTTATTTAATATTCCACTCCAATGATTTAATATAATTAGATTACCTCTTTTTTAAATGCCATATAAGTTTATCCTATTGTTTAAACACCATTTATTGATTGATCATTTCCCTACAGATTTGAAATATTACTTTGTCCTACGATGAATTTTATTTATGTTTAGGCTTTCTCTGATCTATCTACTTTGTTGACAATTTCTTTAATCATATCAACATGCATATATGCTTCCTGATAAATGCTGGATTCATAATCTAAAATACCCCTATGGATAAGTCATGTTGAAATTTTTACTGGAAATACAATAGATGCATTAAATTTAGAAATTAGCTTTGGAAAGAATTATTAGCATATCAAGTTTTTTTCAGTGTATGAACATGACGCATAGTCCATGTAGTCAAACTTTTAACATGCTTTATAGGTTTTTACATTTTTCTTCTATAGATCCCACACATTTTTAAAAAAGTTTTGTTATATATTGCATAATGCATAATATAGAAGCTAATATATATTACTACATAGGTTGTATATAAATTATAAATATAAATTTAACATTTTTGGTTGCTAATGAAAATACAATATTTCCCCTTGGCTTTTTTTTTTTTCTAATGGATTATTATTAGTGTACTAGAAGGCTATTGATTTTTTAATGGTTATTTTGAAACTAGCTATCTTAATAAGTCCCGCAATTCAATTGAAGTTCTAATGATTTTTCTGTTATTTTTTCTCAGGTTTTCCTCAGATAATGGCATAATCTATAAATCATTGTCATCTTTAATCTTACATCTAGTGTCTGTGTCCTTTACTTTTTTTATTAGATCTTTTAGAACTAGTTAATTAAAACTCATGATCATAAGCACCTTTTTTCTAACCTGTGATGGTAACGTTTCTCTTAATATAATTGCTAAATATGTTGCCCATCGGCTTAAGACAGACCTTTAAAAATTACATCATTTAATTTCTAGTTTACTAAGAGATTTAATGAAATCTAGATATTTAATTTGCCAATTGTGTTTTTGGCATCTATCAATACATTTTTTCCTATTGCCTACTTTCCTAATCTTCAACTGTTCTAGAACTCCTAGAATAAACAATACCTGATCTTGTGCTTTGTCCCTTTAACACACTACTAGATTTACTTGCTAACATTTCACTTACGGTTTTGCATCTTTGCTATAAAATACAACTCACATAAGCTTTAACTTTTAATGCTGTCTTTTCAAGTTTAGATTTAAGGCCATGAATAAGTGAAATAAGTATTTTCTAAAATTCTGTTGACTGAAATAAGTGAACTTCAGTGAGAAGCTTTTCTTCCAACCAATTTCCTAAATAATATCAATTCCTTATTTTTCTCTGTTTACTCATCACACAGTAGCACAGGACTTTTGCTGAGCCTTTCAGGTGAGGCAAAAGAATAAAAGAAATAACACAATACGTTATTGACACAGAAAACTAATGGGAATGGAGTCTTCACAGTAGTTTGAGCATTTTTACCCCCTCAGCGTAAGGGCTTTGCCAGACAATGATATAAACGCAGAGAAAGAACCCCAGCTGTGTACTCCTTTCTGGGGTGATCAAGGCAAACGCCAGCTCCGGGCAGAGCAGGGGAGGGAGGACTGCAGTGGTTCTCAGTGAGCAGAACCTCGGTGCTCCATCTTTTTACTGGCATACTACATGGTTTCCCGAGGAGACACATCCTCATGGGCATAGATTTTGACAACACCCTGGGAAATGTAACAGATAAGCAAAGTATAGCAATGCAGACTTTTTCACTTGGCTGTGCATTTTGTAAGACATTTGACAAGACTGTGATTAATATAGCTGTTGATTTAAGGATCTCAATAATTAACTTTTTTAGAGAAAAAACATAGATAAACGTTGCAATTTTTAAAAATTTAACTTTTCTTTTAAAACATTGGGTTTCATTTTTTCCAAGCCCTCCCTTCCCATAAACTATACAAGTAAGACAAGCAAGTAGATACTATTGAAGAAGAAATAGAAATAAATCTTACTTTGTGCTGCTAATGTGTTCTTATTGCGTGTAAGTTATTGGTTTCTAACACTATTTTTAATACAAGTCAAGTTTGGCACATTTTATTTTTCTCATGACTTTGCTTTATTATTATCTTCTACTGACACTTCTATGAACACCCTTATGCTTGTAAATGTAGATCTAAATATTTATAGAGCTCCTACATCATATATACCTGAGCTTCAGGGATACAATAGCAAGAATCAAACACTATTTCTGCCCTCCAGGAGCTTACAGTCAATTGGGAGAAATTAGTATTAATAAGACATTAATCCAATGATTATTCAAATCATTGTATAACTATAAACTGTCTTAAGAGCTAGTAAAGAACATTAATGCTATAAGAGTACAGAAATACATCGCTTAACAGTGGGGATACATTCTGAGAAATGTGTCACTGGGTGCTTTTGTCATTGTGCAAACATCATGAACAATGTGTAAGAACTTACACAAATCTAGATGGTACAACCTACAATACACTTAGGCTATATATGGAATACCCTGTTACTCCTTGACTACAAACCTATACAGCATGTAATTGTACTAAATACTGTAGGCAATTTGTAACACAATGGCAAGTTTTTGTCTATCTAAACATACCAACCCACAGAAAAGGTAGTGTATTGTGCTACGACATCACTAGGCAATAACAATCTTTCAGCTCCATTATAAACTCATGGAACCACCATCATATACGCAGTCTGTTGTTGACTGAAACATTGTTCTGTGGCACATGGCTGTATATGAAAATTCACAGTCAGTATGGTTCAGGGCTGAGATCTAAAGGAAGAGCAGGAGTTCAGGGTGAGAGTGTCAGGGGTGGGCATTGTGGCAGATGCTATAGATTGACCACATACAAGCCATTTACAGTTGCCTCCCCTTTGCCGTCCCCTACTAGTGATGCTGTCCACATCCAAGCCTTCCTTGCACGGAGCACAGGCCATGAGACAAATTTTGGGGCAGTGGGGATACAGGAGAAGTCCCTATGTTGAGCTTCTCTTCCTGAATAAAAAGGCAACAGCCACAAGGAGAAATACTTTTTCACTCTTAGCTTTCCCCCTTCTTTCTGTCTGAAACACAGGCGAGAGGCCTGGAGAAGAGCACCAGGTTTGATTTATGAGAACAAGCCCTGCCTAATCCTCAGCCCAAGCTAAGGATTAGAAAGTTAGAAAGTACCTGGAATTCCCTTGAGTACATCACTGATCCTCAGACCAGCTCTAAACTGACTAGCTCTGGGCTTCTTGTTAAGAAAAGCAATTAAACCTCTAGTTCTTTGAGCACTTGATAAACAGATGTTCTGTTATTTGTAACCAAATATAGTCTTAACTATTTAAGAGGAGTGAGGTCAGGTTGGGAGGAAAGAGTTGTAAACAAGTTAACTGCATTTATGAAAACCCTGGGCAGGAGGAAGCATGACTCCTTGGAGGATCAAATAGTTTTCATTTATACTTTCCATCTCTTACATTAAAAATTTATCCATGAATAAAATTAAAACAAAAAGGGGAGAAACATAAAATCACAACTTATAAGCACTGTGGTAATTCACTACCACCCAACTATTAATGGAGCCTCAGTAACAGAAACTCACTGCAGGCTGGAGTTCAACCAGATAGTCTGAGTATTATTGGAATTTGACACTATGAATTCACCATTTATTTCATACTCAGAAGAACAAATGAATGAGAGTGACATGACCATAGGGATAACGTTAAATCCACTATTGTTTTTAAAAATAATTCTAATATCTCATTTTATATGGGGAAGGATAAATTAATTTTAACATCAGACAGTTAAGAACCTGTGGTCTGGAGTATGTTTTCTTTGTCATTTTTTATTTTATTTTTTTCCCTTATTGAACTTGCTCAGATTGTATTTCCTTTTTTTTTTCTTTTTAAATTATTTTCTAGATGTTTTTAAAGGAAATTTTGGAAAGAAATTTTTCAAAATGACCCCTCAATTTTTAAATTCATATTCGTTTTTGAGGCTAATAAAATTAAGAGAAGTGGGAGAATGTTGTAGAGTGGGGAAGAAATAATTGGTAGTGATTCCAAATAGGAAGTTATTATGATATTGAGGCAAAATATTATTCAAAACATGGGACTAGGGAAACAAGATTCCAGAGATTTGGGGGTGGAATTGGATGATCTATTTGGCCATTAGATGTTTGCAAGGGAGTAAAGAATTACAAATGAGAATGTGGAAGAAGTCAAAGCTTCTCCCAGCTTACCAACTTGGAAGACTGCTGGACAGATGGTTAAATCAGGAACACGGAGCAGGTTGTAAAAGAGCATCTACATATTCACTGTAAAACGTCTACAATATCCCCTGCAGAAATTCAACAGTTATTTATTGAGCCTCTGCTGTATCAGTTATATATTGCCACAATAATGTTGTGTAACAAACAACCACATGACCTCAGCAGTATACACTGAACAATTATTTAGTTCATTAGTTTGGAGCACTCAGTGAATTTGGGCTGTGCTTGTCTGAATCTTGCCTGGGCTCACTCACATGCCTGGGGCCAACCAGCTGCCAACTGATCTAATCTGGGCCCTGGAGGGTTGACTGGGGCCACTTGGCTCTGCTCCACGTGTCATTCATGCCTCCACAGGCTAGCTAAGGTATGCTCTCGTGGTTATCCCATCACAGCAGGATAATTTTGGATTTGAAAAGTGCAAAAGGCACACAGACACATGCAAGCACCTTCTCAGGTCTATGCTTGTGCCACATCTAATACCTCCCACTGGCCAAAGCAAGTGCTACAGCCAGACCAGATTTAATGTAGGGAAGCTATATTCTACCTCGTCAGTGACAAGAACTGCAAACGCTCATAGAAAAGGGCAAGTATGGCCGGGCGCGGTGGCTCAAGCCTGTAATCCCAGCACTTTGGGAGGCCGAGACGGGCGGATCACGAGGTCAGGAGATCGAGACCATCCTGGCTGACACGGTGAAACCCCGTCTCTACTAAAAAATACAAAAAAAACTAGCCGGGCGAGGTGGTGGGCGCCTGTAGTCCCAGCTACTCGGGAGGCTGAGCCAGGGGAATGGCGTGAACCCGGGAGGCGGAGCTTGCAGTGAGCCGAGATCGCGCCACTGCACTCCAGCCTGGGGATAGAGGGAGACTCCGTCTCAAAAAAAAAAAAAAAAAAAAAAAAAAAAGGGCAGGTATACAGAGAGGGATAAATAGTTAGGGCCATTAATGTAATTAATACACACATCAACTGTAAGCCAGTATTGTTCTAGATTCTAAGGATACAGCAAAGAACAATAAAAGCCCTTATTCTCCATTTAGAGAGATAGACACCAAGCCATAAACTATAAAATACGTAATTTTGAGTACTGACAAGGGTAAGAGGATAGAGAGTCTTGGAAAGTAGAAGGAAGTTATTTAAAATAGGGAGATTGCAGAAGGCTTTTCTGAAGAGGTGATACTTGAACAAAGACCTGGAACTTGCCAAGTGATGATCTTAGTGAAGGACTTTCCAGGTAGAAGGGACGGCTAGAATAAAAGACCTCAAAGCAGGAGTGATATTGGCAATAAAGCCTGAGTGGTTGCATTGGAGTGAGTCAGGGTAGAGGCGGGAAGAAGGCCATATAGACCACAATTATTAGTCATGGCAGGCTATGATATGCTGGAGTAACAGGCAAACCCCCACATCTCAATGGCTTTATCACTCAGCTTATTCATCACTCTCTCTAAGTCTACTCTATTGTAGGCACAATTTCTGTCCTGGGAAACTCCCTGAAAACATTACTTGATTGAAGGTTGTTTCCATCACATGGCTCAGCCATCTCAACCTGAGTTCCTTGGTTGCTACATTAAAGGATGAAAGAACTGAGAATTGCACAGGAGGTTTAACCTGTCCCAGTCCAGAAGCAATACACATCACTTCTCTTCACAATCCATTAGCAAGAGCTAGTCACATGACCAGGCCCAACTTCAAGGGCTCTGGAAAATGTGGGCAAGCCTGTGAATATTTAGTGAGCATTAAAAGTCTCTGCCACCACAGGATAAGCTTAGATTTCATTCTATGCATGATAAGAAGAAATATGAGGATCATTAGCAGGGAAGGGACATTATCTTATCTACAGTTTTAAAAGATCATTTGGCTGATGTGTGGCAAATAGACAGTAGGGGACAAAAGTGGAAGCAGGCAGACCAGTTAGGAGCTCTCCTGTGGTGACCCCAGGAAGAGATTATGGTAGCTAAAACCAGGGTCTGGTGGTAGACATGGTGAAAAGAGATCAGATTTGGGAGACATTTTGAAAGCAAAGTCAAAGGATTTGCTGATGGAGTAGATGTGAAATAGAAGAGAAAAAAGCACAGTCAAGAATGACTCCTAGGTTTGATGCTAAGCAACTGGGAGAATGGTGATTTCATTTACAGAGATGGGAAAGACTGGAGAAGAAATAGGTTCAAGAACAGAAATGAGGAGTTATTTTGGTCCCAGGAAGTTTGAGGTAGGCAGTAGATAGGCAAGTAGAGATACTGCGTGAATAAGCAGTTGATTTTTAAACCTGGAGCTCAAGAGAGCAATAATGTCTGGGATACAGACGTGGGACTTACTGACATATAACTAAAACCATAGGACTGTATACAATCACCCAGGAGAAAGAGGGAGATAGAGACATTTTCCTGCCTGAGCCCTGGCGGACTCTAAATTTAGAAAATCAGGAAGATGAGATGGAACTAGCAAATATGACCAACAAGGAATAACAGCCAGGGAGTTAAGAGAACTAATAGGTAAGGTATTCTGGAAGTTAAATAAGAAAGCATTTCAGGAAGAAGGGGTACCTACTGTGTCATAAACTGCTGAGAAGTTAAGTAAAATGAGGACCAAGACTGGAAGACTAGATTTCACAAAATAAGATCATTACTGACTCGAGAGTGGCTTCGTTCAAGTGGTGGATTAATAGAAGAATGTGAGGGGAGAAGTGGAGTTATAAGGGGGAGAAAAGAGAAAGTATATTAGGTAGAAAAGTCATTGATTTAAGGGATTTTTTGTTTTAATGGGGAAAGGTATTGTAGCATGTTTGAATAGAAATAAGAATGGGGAAATTGTCAGGTGTGGTGACTCAGGCCTATAATCCCAGCACTTTGGGAGGCCAAGGCAGGCAGATAACCTGAGGTCAGGAGTTTGAGACCAGCCTGGCCAACATGGTGAAACCCCGTCTCTGTTAAAAATACAAAAATTAACTGGGCATGGTGGCAGGCGCCTGCAAACCCAACTACTTGGGAGGTTGAGACAGGAGAAACGCTTGAACCCAGGAGGCAGAGATTGCAGTGAGCCGAGATCATGCCGCTGCACTCCAGCCTGGGCAACAAAGAGCAAAACTCTGTTTCAAAAAAAAAAAAAAATTAAAAATGGGGGGTGGGAAATTGAGAGAAATGTATGATGCTAGTGAGGGATGAATGAATGTAGGAGCAAAGGTTTTAAGTGAGCACATGGGTCCAGGTTAGCCTTCAAAATGAAGTAGATCTTCTGAATCTGGAGGGAAGGTGGACATATGGTGGACAAAGGTGAAGATAGACTGGTAGATTTTGTGATAAAACGACAGCTCATTTTTATTGCTTCTGTTTTCCCAATGAAATAAAAATTAAGGTCCTAGATGAAGGTGAGGAAGGAGGTGTCAGAGGTTGAGAGGAGAGGAAAAGTGAAATCGCCATGTTGTAGAGCTAGAGGGTGACGTGACTAGAGAAGTATTTGGGGATTATCAAGCAATGTTGAAGAGTCCCTTGAGATTTGTGAATTAATGGGAGAATTTAGAAATCAGTCAACATAAGGTATGGTTTCCTATCATGTAGGCATAGAGCAGCCAGAGAATTATTAGTATTGGGGTTTTGTGAGAGGAGTAAAGTGGAGTCAAGGGCATATGTGAGGAGTGACTGTAGGGTGGTTCATGGAATCTAAGTGAGGTAAACAGAGAAGCAAGGACATGGGTGGGAGATAGAAGATAAAAGTGGCGCAATGGGCTGGAGATCCTGATGAGTATTAAGAATTGTTGGACTTTAGCTGAAAAGTGCATGAACTGGAAAGATAGGAGCCAATGGTCAGAGAGTAAGAGGCTTGAAATAGACATTTTGAAAATGATGTAGTTATTGTTGATAACAAAGTCCAGATAATGATTTAACATGAAAGTGAAAGGCTAGAGGCAAGTGGAGAAAACTATATTGGAAGTGAGGAAGACAAGAAACTGAGTCAGGGAGTTGAATTAATCATGTATGTGGATACTATGGTCACCAAACGTGAAGACAGGCACAGTGGTAGGGATGAAGACAGTGAGCCAGAGTGAAGAGGTCCAACAAACGAGAGGGAATGAGCAATAAATGAGTCAAGAAATGGCTTCAATATAGTGCAGCAGGCAGATGGTGTAGTCATGTGCTTCAGAGGGGGTGGGGTCTGAAAGAGGAAGAGGAAGTAAAAGTCTGGAAGTGGTGGTGGGGGGCAGCAAGTACTCCTGGTCCCGGCTCTGTGGTGGGTGGACTGTGGAAGAGGAACAGCCACCATCTGAGATGACCGCAGTGTTGGAAGTGGTTTCCTGGAACAGTCAAGTTTGAGGTAGTGAAACCTTTGAAGAAGAGGATGAGGATTTTGCTGAAGACAGTGTTCCTTGGGGGTCAGGGAGGGCAGGAGAGTACATCAGACTAGGAAAATGTATGGAGTAATATTGGACATAAAAGCCTAGTCACTGTTAACTGGAGAAGCCCAAACCTCTGGTGGTGGTCAGGGAAGTAAGGGATGATGAGATTGGTCCTGGGGGTCATTAAGAGGAAGGCCCATAATCTTCCTAATTAGAGTTTCCTACCTGACATTAGATGCTGAGACATCTTGTGATAAGGCAGGTAGTGCAGGGAGGACAAGGTAGAGGCCTTGCCAAGAGCGCATGGGGCTCTATCAGTCCCCAAAGTCCTGCTGTGGAACAGCAGTCTAGATGAAGAGTCTCAGCGGGCTAGCGGCCTCCCCCAGAAATCTGGGAAAGTTCATTTGGGGAGTGAATGCCACCAGAACTATGCTACCAGAACTATGGAATCTATTATGAGGGAATGGCTTGATGAGCTCAGCAAGGATAGGTTCAGAGGAGTTTTAAAGGAGACTGAAGTTTTAAAGGAGATTAAAGGGAGTGAAACACAATACATAGTGTTGGCCTGGAGAAGACGCTCCAACCGAGAAAGGCACCTGGAATCTGAGATGCCCATAGCCAACTTAATGCTGTACTTTAAAAAAAAAAAATTTATAATGTCTCCTTTACTATAATGAAAAAAATTTCTAGATATTACAATCTACCTATATAAACAATTTCAAGCAAAAAAAAAACCAATATAATGTCCTAACTGTATTATAAAAGAAAATGAGAAAAAAGCAGTTTATAATAAAATACTCTGTTGTTCAATATGGAAATTGAACATCAGACACAAACATTGGGATAGAGGATGAATCTGCTAGGCTTACATCTTTATTTAAAATAAAAAGAATGTAATAGCAACGGATGGCAGATATTAGAGTGGGATTTCTTTTTCCTGTTTTCCTTTTTTTTTTTTTGGACAGCTCACATACAGTGAGCCATGCTGCTGTCAGTAATGTGATTTCTGAAATGAGGATTAATTCTTGGTAATAAAACAAAATAAAATCTTCCTTGACGTATATGGTAGTTAGCTTCTGAGAAAATCCAGGATATCTGTTTTCAAAGTTCAAAATGTATATTTTCTATGATAGGCAGAATAATGCCTTCCCAAAGATGTCCACATTGTAATCCCTAGAATGTGTGACTATGTCACTTTACATGGCACAGAGGACTTTACAGATGTGATTAAGCTAAGGATATTGAGATAGGGAGATTTCCCTGGGCTTTCTGGGTGGGCTCAGTGTAATCACAAGCAGCTTGCAGTGAAAGTGGGAAGCAGGAGGATCAAAGTCAGCAGGAGGGTCAAAGTCAGAGAGAGATTTGAAGGTGCTATCCTGCTGACTTTGAAACTGGAGGAAAAGGTCATGAGCCACGGATTAAAGGTAGTCTCTAGAATCTGAAAAAACAAGGGTCAAAGTTATTCTCCTAGAGTCTCTGGAAGGACACCTTGATTTTAAGCCAGCAAAACTCATTTTGGATTTCTGAACCCCAGAACTTTAAGAGAAGAAATTTGTGTTGTTTTGAGCCGCGAAAGGAACTATTCACTTTATTTTTATTAAGATCAGAGCTAGGTTCTAGGTTTGAGTAATTATAAGATTTTTCACCTGCATGAATATCTGGAGGGACATTCAAAAATCATTTGGGGCATGGGACAATATTTCCTTGTGCAGGACCAATACCACTCACTGCAGGACATCTTGCGCTCCTGGTTCCCACAACAAAATGCCGGCCGCTCCCCTGAGTCATTGTGACAAAACACACTTCCACAAATATCCAATTTGCAAAAGGAAGTACTCACCACCTAGAAGCAAAGGGATTTGAGGGCATTCATATCTGAGGACTTCTTTGAGCTAGAAACAGTATCAAAGATACTTTCACTGGCCTTTAGTTACTTAGAACTCAGTAGCCTCAAAGGAGACATTATTTCAGGGTAAAAATCAATAAACTATTGGGATTCTGATCAATCTATAAAGACTCCTGAATTGATTTCTTAAAAGCCTATGTTCAGCCCCTCCTCATCCTCTGCTCCTGAAATTGGGCCTGAGAACAGAATCTCTCTTTGGTAATAGAAATCATCAAAATCCATAGCTATCTAGTTTCCTAGGGAGATATCTTTAATGAAATCCCCAACCATTATACAAATTCTCAACTGGGGAGAATGAATACAATCAAAATGGAAATAGAAGTGATTCTCCTTTCATTCTCCATTGCTATGGATTAAGAAGCGAGAAAAAAAAGAACTTCTTTTACATTACACCTCTTCCTCTGTCAGGAACCATTTGTTGTTACAATAGTCCCCCTTTATCCATGGTTTCAATCTCTGCAGTTTCAGTTACCCACAGTCAACCAGGGTTTGAAAATATTAAATGGAAAATTTTACAAATAAACAATTCATAAGTTTTATATTTCACACCATTTTGACTAGCTTGATGAAATTTCACACCGTCCCACTCCAGCCCACCCAGGACGTAAAACATCACTTTATCCCAGTGTATCTACTGTCTATGCAACTACCACTAGTCACTTAATAGCCCTGTTGGTTATCAGATCAAAAAAACATAAGTTAGGTCTATAAATATAGGGTTCAGTACTATCCATGGTTTCAGGCATCTGCTGGGGGTCTTGGAATGTAACCCCTGCAGGTAAGAGGAGACTACTGTATCTGCAAAGGTGTTGCCTATTTAGCAACTTCTCTCAGTAGAGAAATATTAGAAAACAATACAGAAGAGTCCTTGGTGTTGCAGTGGATGTCATAGCAATGATACCACTTGAGGGTTCAGTAGGGTATTTGGGGTATCATATCAAGAGAAAGGACCACAGAATTCAGAGATGGTAATGTGCAGACTGGGAGCCAAGTCAGGAAAGTCCCTGGGTTTGGGAATGAGGCAGGAGAGAGGGTGAGGAGTGAAGCAAAGAGAATGTTTTGTTCCTGAGCGGCAGTGTTGTAATGAGCCCTCACCAGGGAGACTGGTGTTTAGCACATCAGGCTGTCTGTCCTCCGGGAAGGCCGTGTGGCTCAGAAAAAAAGGGGCAGAGGAAGACACCTCATTACAGAACTGTTCTTTGCTTACAAACGGGAAGATCTCATTTCTGCCTTTCTCTCGACTTAAGAATGTAGCTTGATCATTACCAAGTCAAAGGATGTTCTTTTTGGTGAGGGAAAAGTATGATGAATATTCTTTCAAGTTAAAAGAGTAGATAATTGTTGTGTAATTAGACAAAATTTCAACTTAGGATTGGTTGGAGGTTCACCGCTGCAGGGAGGTTAGGGAAGGAGCTGTTTCCTCCTTTTTCCCCAGCTTCATTACAGAGATGGCAGCTGCTAAATTCCTCCAGTCATTTCCATTCTTCCTTCATTTTTTACATTCCTTTTTTAGTTTAACCAGATCTGCTTGTCAAGTAGATCAAAAGCCAACTTCCATGATGGAAATGACCCCTAATTATTATTCATTTTATTTGATAAATAACCCCAAAAGTCATAATACAATTGGCAGTGATGAGGTATGGTATAGCTACAGTAAAGCAGGCTCAAAAAAAATCACTTATTTATAAACAAATATTTCATGACTGGAACTTCCAGATTAATCTGGCAGTCAGGCTTTATTCTTGCAATGTAATACTCAGCAAAGCCTTAAAGTCCATGTCTCACATCCAGGTCATGCTGATGCAAGAGGTGGGCTCCCATGGTCTTGGGCAGCTCCGCTCCTGTGGTTTTGCAGGGTACAGCCCCCCTCCTGGCTGCTTTCATGGGCTGGCATTGTCTGCAGCTTTTCCAGGCACATGGTGTAAGTGGTCAGTGGATCTACTCTGGGATCTGAAGGATGGTGGCCCTCTTCTGACAGCTCCACTAGGCAGTGCCCCAGTGGGAACTCTGTGTGGGGGATCACCCCCACATTTCCTTCTGCACTGCCCTAGTAGAGGTTCTCTATGAAGGCTCACCCCTGCAGCACACCTCAGCCTGGACATCCAGGCATTTTCATACATCCTCTGAAATCTAGGCAGAGGTTCCCAAACATCAGTTCTTGACTTTTGTGCACCCACAGACCCAACACCACGTGTAAGCTGCCAAGACATGGGGCTTGCACCCTCTGAAGCAATGGCCTGAGTTATACATTGGCCCCTTTTAGCCACAGCTGGAATACAGGGCACCAACTCCAGAGACTGCACAAAGCAGCAAGGCTCCTGGCCCAGCCCTTGAAACCATTTTTTCCTCCTTGGTTTCCTGGCTTGTGATGGGAGGGGCTGCAGTGAAGACCTCTGACATGCCCTGGAGACATTTTCCCTATCTTCCTGGAGATTAACATTTGGCTCCTCATTACTTATGCAAATTTCTGCTGCTGGCTTGAATTTCTCCTCATAAAATGGGGTTTTCTTTTCTATGGCAGCATCAGGCTGCAAATTTTCTGAATTTTTATGGTCTGCTTCTCTTTTAAACATAAGTTCCAATTCCAAACCATATCTTTGTGAATACATAAAACTGAATCCTTTGAACAGTACCCAATTCACCTCTTGAACGCTTTGCTGCTTAGAAATGTCTTCCACCAGATGCCCTAAATCATCTCTCTCAAGTTCAAAGTTCCACAAATCTCTAGGGCAGGGGCAAAATGCTGCCAGTCTCTTTGCTAAAACATAACAAGAGTCACTTTTGCTCCAGTTCCCAGCAAGTTCCTCATCTCCATCTGAGACCACCTCAGCCTGGACTTTATTGTCCATATCACCATCAGCATTGTGGAATCAAAGCTATTTGACAAGTCTCTAGGAAGTTCGAAACTTTCCCACATCTTCCTGTCTTCTGAGCCCTCCAAACTGTTCCAATCTCTGGCTGTTACCCAGTTCCAAAGTGGCTTCCACATTTTCAGGTATCTTTACAGCAGCACCCCACTCTACCAGTACCAATTTACTGTATTAGTCTGTTCTCATGCTGCTAATAAAGGCATACTCGGGATTGGGTAATTTATAAAGGAAAGAGGTTTAATTGACTCACAGTTCCACATGGCTGGGGAGGCCTCAAAATCTTGGCTGAAGACAAATGAGTAGCAAAGTCATGTCTTACATGGCAACAAGCAATAGAGCTTATGTAGGGGAATTCCTCATTATAAAACCAGCAGATCTCCTGAGACTTATTCACTATCACGAGAACAGCATGGGAAAGACCCACGCCCATGATTCAATTACCTCCCAACAGGTCCCTCCCATGACATGTGGCAATTATGAAAGCTACAATTCAAAATGGGATTTGGGTGGGGACACAACCAAACCATATCACTGCCTTAGATTCTCTGAATATACAAGAAAATGTTTCCTCATCAATGGAAAAGTCAGATGAGAAGAAAATCAAAAGGGTCTGGCTAAGAGAAAGGAAAAAAACAAAAGAAATCTAAAAATACAACCTCGGAAATAAAATTGCATTGAAGGTAGTAATGGAAACAGAAAACCCAAATTTGTCATGTGGAAGAAAAATTCAAGTTCTAGAACAGAGAAGAAAGGGGAAGAAAAAATGAAAACTAGAGAGAAAAATCATCAGTTATGTAAAAGACAAGCCAGAAATCCAACTCCACATACTAGGTATTCCTGAACAAGAAACCAGCATAAGTTGAATAGCCATCATAAAATTACAATAGAATAAAAACTTTCCTGAGCAGAATCTGCTTTCCAGAATCAATATAAAACGAGCTTACATATTCAAAGTAACATTAATGGAAAACAAAATCTATACCCATTAATATTCCTTTCACTTTATGGTAAAATTTTGAATTCCAAGTTTAAATTGTAAAATGTCTTCATCTATCCCAGCAAGAAAAATAAAAGATAACTAAAAGAAACAAAAATTATTCTGATCTCAGTCTTCTGATAGATGGCAATAAATGTCAGACAGTAATTGAGCAAAATCCATACAGAATTTTTAGCAGAAAATATTATGACCTTATATACTTAGCCACATTGTTACTCATTGTTATTCCTGCATGAAAGATATTCTCAGATATGCAAGGTTTTGAAAGTAGAACAGTCACATCCTTTTCCTGGATAAAAACTAAACCAATACAAAGACATTTTATAACTAGTGAAGAAATGAATCAAAATTGAGGACTCAAAGGAGGAAGAAATGATACAAAAGAAGTGATTATGAGAATTGTAGTCTGTCAAATATGATTTCCACTCAGTTGTGATATGTAATTAAATTGAAACCAAAAAATGAAATTGAAAAAAAAAGCCTTGAAAGAGATTTATATTTTATTAAAAACAATAATACTTTTCAGAAAGTATTAGATAAAGATTTAGTTAGGGTTAGAAGGTAGAAATAAGTATTTGCCTTAAGAAATAAAGTGATTGTAAATTAGTTTATTCTGATTTAATAATTACAGAAATGTAGATTAAAGTGTATTTTACCTAATATTTCTTTGTATTTTTTTCTGATTACAAAGGGAAGATATGTTTAGTTTGGAAAATAGAAAATCAAGTAAGGCAAAAACTCTCTAGTAATTACAACACCCAGAAATAATCATTGCTGCTATATTCATATTTCATCATTGGAACTAGGCTGCCATCCTTAAACAATTTTGTAGTCTGCTTTTTACATGTAACTAAATAGATTCTTAACCAAAATGATTTTGAATTACTGATAGCAAAACATCCCATTTGTATCAGTTTTCCATTGCTACTGTAACAAATTACCACAAATTTAATGGCTTGAAACAACACAAATGTATTATCTTACAGTTGGGGCAAAGTCTGCCACAGATCTCAGTGAGCTAAAATCAAGGTGTTGGCAGGGCTGTGTTCTTTCCTGACACTGAAGGGGTGAATGTTTCCTTGCTTTTTCTAGCTTCTAGAGGTCAAAGGCCTTCCTTGGCTCACTGCCCCCTTCCTTCATCGTCAAAGCCAGCAACACAGCATCTCCATGACCATTCTGCTGCTGCCATGTCTCTCTGGGGCCACAGCTAAGAAAGATTCTCTGCCTTTTAAGACCCCACCTGATTAGGCCGGGCAGACCTAACTAACCAGGATGATCTTCCCATCTCGAGGCCCTTAACTTAATCACGTCTGCAAAGTCCTTTGTTCCATGTCAGGTAACAGAATCACAGACTCCTAGGATTAGGGTTTAAACTTTTGGGAGTGGAGGGGGCACTATTCTCCCTATCCCATTGTTATATGGTCATAGTTCATTTAACCACCTCTCCTTTGTTTGACATTTGTTTCAAGATTTTAAAACTAATAAACAACAAATATTATTCTACATAGTCTGTGAAAACTGAGTATTTCCACAGGGCAAACTTCTAAAATTGGAATTTCAAGTCAAATACTATTTTTTTGAATACCAAAACTCTTGACATGTTGGTGAATTTACTTCTTGAAAGTTCTGAACTCATCTTTCTCCAGTGGTGTATGAAAATGCCCAATTTTGCTTCTTGGCAACTGGGGACCATGTATCTAAATTTTTTTATATTTGACAATTTGATGAGTAAACAATGGTATCACATTATTGCACTGACTACATTTCTTTGATTACTAATGAGTCTAAACAGTTTTTTTTTATATTTTACTGGCCATTTGTATTATGTTTTAAAATTATTTTTAAAAGGTTTAACTCCTTTACCCATTTTTCTGAGTTTATTGGCTTATTTCTTAAATTGGTTTGTAAGAGTTGTCTTTGTGTTAAGAATATTAACTCTTTTAATATAAAATACAAATATACTTCAAGTTAGTTATTTTTTCTTAATTTTTCTGAGATCTTTTTGACATTGAGACTTTTACATAATATGTCAGGCATTTAATTTGTTCACTACTGATTTTTAGTTTAGAAAGTTCTCTGTTGCCCCAAGATATTTGCCTCTATTTCCTTGTAGTTTTTGTATGAGTGAGATAATGAATTTTTTTTTCAAATAGTTTAGCAATTGTGACAGAAGAATGTCTTGGCAAATGTTTCTCTCTTCCATAAATTTATAATGTCATGTTATATTAAATTCTTGTATGCAGTAGGGTTTGTTTCTAGGCATTTTATTACAGTTATTTGATCCATCTTTCAATCCTCATGTTGATACCACAATGTTTTAATTATTAGGACTTTATTCTGATATCTGACAAGGCAGGCAGGTACCTTCTGCCACCCTTCAATATATGCCATGCTACTCTCTGTTTCTGATCTGTTGGGCCCTTTTGCCAGTTTACTTTCCTAGGTGAACTTTAGAATCACTAAGTCATGGTCCAGGAAGAATTTCATTGTAATTTTATTGGAATTGCATTAAAACATAAAAACATTGGGAGATAATTAATTTCCTTTCAATTATAAGCCTTCCGTTTTCAAGTTTTCCATTTTACCTCTGACAAGCGCTGACTGTGTTTCTCATACAAATGTCCTGCACATTTTAGTTTCATTGTTCCGGTTGTTTATCTTTTTGTTGTTAAGTGTGGAAAAATATTTTTATTCTTATATGTAGTCTTATTTATTGTTATTGTGAGCATATTTTTTGAAAATCCAGGGTTTGCTGTCTGTTTAGTAACTAACTGCCTCTTGGTATTAGCTCAATTCAAACTACCATAAGCAAAAAGCACATTTTATTATAAGAACACTAAGGCATCTATAACCCAAATGTAGCACAGCAGCTGCATCTCAGAATGACCTAGAACTAGACTTTCCTATCTCTGCACTTCTCTGTATGTCTGCTCCATCCTTCTCTCTCTTCCAGCAAATAGTTTTCCTCAGATAACCTGAACCAAATAAAAGAGGATGTAACCTCTAATAGCATCCAAGTTTTACATTTTGCAACCCCAGCCGCCCACAATCTCTAGCCCACTCACTTGCTGTGCTCTCATTCTCTCACTCTTGCTCTCTTTGAAAATATCTTGAGACTGTTGGCCAGATTGATTGCAGTTTCTGTCTCTGGAAGAGTCAGTGAGAGCCCCAAGGCCAAAGACCAATAAAGGTGTGTGGGAGTGGGGTTTGGGAAGTGGTAAGAGAGAAGGAGTGCTGACTGATTGGCCAGTGACTAAGTTTTCATCACTATCCTCTGGAATGTTCAAGTCAGTTGATTATATTATTTTATTGAATTTCTTAAAGCAGCCTTAATATTAAAACATATTAAAATATGTTTATATTTAAAATTTTAAAATACGTTTAATATTTAAATTTTTAAAATATGTTTAATATTTAAATAATGAACATTTCAAATATAATGGGAATGCTTTTATAATTTCATCATTCTATGTTTGTTGATTTGTGATACTTTTCATCCTGTAAAGAAAAGATTTGCCCTAGTTTCTGAGATTTTATCAAGAATGGATGTTGAATTTTACTGAATCAATTTCTAGTCTCTCTCCAGATGGCCACATGTTTTTCTCCCCTAACCTAATCATGTGACATTTTATTATTAATGAATGTTTTAATATTAAATCATTTTTGTTTTAATAGAGCAATGTGCCTATATGATTGCATGTTTGGGATTGTCTTAGAGTCTCATTCCTCTCTAGTCACAGTGAGGGGAAAAGTATCCCTTTAGGAAATGTTCATTTGCATGACTTTTTAATTAAAGACTAAGGGCTTAAAGGATATTTGTGTGCTTCTTTAATAGATGTTAGTTGTTTGAATTGGCCCATTAAAGTATGGGGTTTTTCTTCTTGTTAAAAAGTCATTCCAAAAGAATTGGCAAGAGTTTGCTATACAACGGAGGGACAGAGAAACATGAGCTGGGGAGTAGGCTCTGACAGAAGGTGGGCTGTCTTCCTGACTCCATCGTTGGGCATTTGTCATATCAGAAGCGGAGGACAAAAAGAACAGGGACCTGAACCTAAAGGATTTGCCAAGATGAGTACCAACGTTAGCCTGGGCACACCATATTTTATGAGAACTCACTCTTAGGGGCAGAGAAGTCAAAGGCCCCTCCCAGACTACTCCAGTGGCCCAGTGCTCTGACCCGAAGAACAGAAAATGGGACACCAACCCCAAGTGGGCATCGTCCCTTGAGTATCCTTAATTAAGGAGGTTGTAGTGAGAAGATAGATCCTCCTTCCTCTCCTTCTTTCAGGATCTTTCATTCAAAAAGGAATTAAGGCCAGAAGTGGGAGTTGTGACCAATTACGCTGAGACATTTTATCTTAGTGGTTTTCTTTATAGGGGTCTAATCCAAACCCTCGTCTAGCTTCTGACAAGCCCCTTTGGGAAGGTAGTAAGACTCACATGGATGGTCAGGTGGTTGATCCAATGCTCCTGCTAATGCTGGGTCCCATGCATCCACTCCTCTACACATCCTCTACAATAGGATGAATCATAAAATTCAAGAGAAGGGTTGGGACAAGTTCAGTGTCACACGGTCATGGATCCAACTTCATGCCTTGACTTTGCTCTATCTATGGCTTCCTATAACTAATTATTTTAATAAAGTGTTAATGGAACTTGGGACTGAACATTGTCAGCACCCTCTGCAAAGGCCAAGTTAAGGCTTGAGCTGGACCAATTAGCAGTGGGCACGGTGAGACAGGAGCCCAAATGACAGGGCCTTCTAGGAGCCCTCAGAGCCAGAGTAACTACAGTCATAGAATATTAATTCTGCTTCATGAAATCAATTCAGTGGTTTTACCTATTTTTCTTTGTACAGGAATAGTTTATATATCATATAATTTATTTTTTTAAGTTTACCTTTCAAACTGCCTGAGCCCAAAGTCATTCAACAGATTATTTTTCATTTTCTTCCAAGATTATTGTTCTTTTTAGATTATCAGTTTATGCTTCAGTTGGTTTGGGTCATTTGTATTCTGCCAGAAAATTATCTATTTCACTTACTGCATTCAATTTTCATTATTGTTATACCTTTTTAGATAATGTCTTTAATTTTTACAAGATAATTCATTTAGTCATAATTATTTTTCTATTATTTTTATTTTGTACAATATAAATATTGTCACTCCTGCTTTTGTTGTTTTTTTTTTTCTTTTTTTTTCACATAGAGTCTTGCTCTGTTGCCCCAGGCTGGAGTACAGTGGTGTGATCTTGGCTCACTGCAAGCTCTGCCTCCTGGGTTCATGCCATACTCCTGCCTCGGCCTCCCAAGTAGCTGGGACTACAGGCACCCACCACCACACGGGGCTAATTTTTTGTATTTTTAGTAGAAACGGGGTTTCACCGTGTTAGCCAGGATGGTCTCGATCTCCTGACCTCAGGTGATCCACCCACCTCGGCCTCCCAAAGTGCTGGGATTACAAACGTGAGCCACCATGCCTGGCCCACTCCTGCTTTTTTAGTTTATATTTGCTTGATTGTTTTTGTACCTCCATTTGTTTATTTTTTTAAGAGATTTTTTTTCAAGTCAAGGGTGATAATTTATATCACTTCATGAAATACTCCAAAGAAATAGAAGAATCATTTTGTGCAAAATATAGACTGGTTAACTAACATGAAGAAACTTAAATGATTCATTTTAAATTTCATTGAATCAAATGACTAAATCCATGAAGATAATGCAATATTGGCATACAAATGACTCTCTCTCTCCCTTGCTCTCTTCCCTTACTACTAAGACATCCACAGTTTTATACTGAATTGAATATTTTCTTCAAAATAAGTCATAAAATACTTCTAATGAAAACAAAGTTGAATATAATATTTTTAACACACCTGTGCACCAACTTTGTAAAATAAGTCATTAGGGAAGAAGTTCAGAGTTCACTGTTTCTATTTCAACTTTTTTCTCATTTATCTGATAAAGATTTAATTTAAAAATTATAAGAAATCTGGCAACATTTACCTTTGCCCTGCCAAGCAATCAATTTAGAATTGCATTTAATACAATATATGCCTATGAAACACAAAACTTGTTATTAAGACTTATGTAAATGCCTTTATTTTAGAGCTTGTTCATTTTAGCTGCTGTGAACTGATTCACATTTTCATTCAAGGAAAATAAATATTCTTAGGTCCTGAAGAAGTTGAGCCCAAAAGGAAAGCACAAAAAAACTTATGTAAGGGTAAATAATTAATAGAAGTTGCAATAGACAAACCCTGACTTCTCTAGTTAGCACAACAGTTTGGTGCTTGCTCTCCCAAAGTCTCCTGTGAGTCAATGGGGGCTCTCCACCATCTGCTGTCTCAGGGATCAAATCTCCCTCCATTCTGTGACACTGTCATTTCAACACATGACTTACAAGGTTGCCATGACTGGGTAAGTGGGAAGGGGAAGTCAGTTCTTAACTGCCTTAGCCAGGAAGTGGCATGCATCACTTTCACTCACATTTTGTTGGTTAAACTTATTCATACACCCTTGCGTAGTTGCAAAGGCAATGGGCAGTATAATCTCTTATGGGACTGGGACAGGGAAAATATGAGATAGGCCCAATAATCTCTTCCACAGATGATAAATGCATAGTTCTTCATACTCAAGTATAGCAGATTGTAACTGGAATTCTAGCATGGAATTTTAACAACCTTGAAACATCAACAAAATTTTAGAGTCATCTATCTTTCAGTGAAATGGTAATATACAATTAATGTGCAAAATGATTTTAAGCAGAAAAATGTTGGAATCTTGAGTATCTCTCAGACAAAAAATAGTGCACAAAAAATTGCTAAAAATATAATCATACTGACCTTCAATTACAGGGAACTGTGTTCCTAACCAAGAAAGTCATGAAATATAATTAAGTATGTCTGAGATAAAACAGAGCTCGAATACATCTATTTCCTTTGATATATTTTTCACTTCTAGCTGGAGCTTCTCAATTTTCACGGGCGTGTTTTATCCTAGTCCCAAGGTTCTCTTTCCTAAAATAGAAGAACTAAATACTGTAAACTTTCATATGAAGGCACTGGCACTCTTCCAGTACTATTTGGAAATCTAGAACCATTGGTCCTTGGCTAGAATTAGTTAGGGAACAAAACACTGTGTGCCTCTAACACATTTTTTAAAGATTCTGTCATTTTGCTTAAAGAAATATTTAGGTGGGGTAATGAAAGCAGGCAATACGTTAGGATGCCTTTGACCTTCATAAATCTGATTATGTAAACTTTTAATTGGATGACTGTATTCTACTGAATTTGTAAGTGTCACAAAGCAATAACATTTTATTCTAAAATGCACTTTCAGAACATTCTTTGGCTTACATTCTGCAAACGGATTTTCAATACGCTCCTGAGTGATATTAGTTGGAAGGTTTCCAACATTTCCCCCCAACAGACATTGACTCTTTTTTTTTTTTTTTGAAGAATCAGTACTTGTTAGCATCTCAATTGGTCTTCTCCTTCAATTTGACAAATTCATCTAATATTCACTCTGGATTAGTGATTACCTGATACACTCACTGACCTAGATTCAATATTGCCCATCTGTTTCTCTCTATAGAACTGATGAGAAGATACAGCTCAATCTCCACAAGCCATATTTGTACACAAGTTGTCCATCTTTTAGTTTGTAACTTTTCCTGAGTAATAGTTTTTTTAGGAAGTCCATATGGTTTTTCACATGCGTCTGACCTTTTAGAGTCATTTTTGTTTCATAAAAGTGTTTTAACCATTAATGTTTCATGTAATAGTGACTATGCCTTGTCTACTTCTGCTTCTATTTTAGGTGATTTGTTGTTGTCTCTACTGTTTTCATTTTTACACCTCCTTTACTACATGGACTATTTTCTTTGACTTTGTTTTGTCTCATGACTTGAAAGTTGCGCATTCTGTTGTTATTTTCCTAGTAGTTTTACATTAAAAATAACTTACTTGAAACTATTATTTTCTTCCTATCAATGCCAAAAATAAAACTGTATTTATTGTACCTCTGTGAAAGATTAACATTTTAGTATGCATTTCTAATTTCCTTTTCTTTTCTCTCACTGTCCCAGTTTTTATGCAATGTTAACTCACATTCTTACTATTAAATATTATGCGGTATATTTTCTCCTTAAAGGGCTATTTTTGACATTTGTAATAAGCCTCATAACAATATTACAACTTTTATTAAGCTTTAATTTTCAGTTTAAATATTTGCAAGATTTGCTATAATTCTTTTAGTAAACAGCTTTCCTTTTTTAATATTCTTCTGAACCATTTCTCCCCACGGAATAATGTCTTTGAGTAGTGAGATTTTTGTTTGGTTGTGGGGGGTTGATTTTTGTTTATCTTTTCAGGAATGGTATGTGAGTATACTTCCTGATCTCTTATATTCCTGAGAAGTTCTTTCTGTTACCTTAGCCCGTAAATCACAACTTAGGTAGACAATTATCATTCCGTAAGATTTCTCATGTCATAATTTTGTAAATGTGGCTCTATTATTTTCTGGCATTGTAACAGCAGAGGATTAGAGCCCAGCCTGATATTTTTCCTTTATAGGCAAAATGTTTACCTTCTTGGATGACTGGTAGAATTCTTTCTTTACCGTTGAAATAAGAAAACATATCAGAATGTCTCTGGATATGTATCTCCTCTGTCACATGTATTGATTTTGCTTAGTATGAGTAGATCCAGACTTTTATTCAATTAAGGAGCTTTTTTTTGGGTTATGTCTTAAATCATTACTTCTATCCAAATTGTTTAGTTCTCCTGTCCAGGAATCTGTTTCCTCTTTATTTTTTATCTTATTGTTCTTTTCCTTTTCATTCTGGAGCAACTTCTTTTTATTATTATTATTTTTTTATTATTATTATACTTTAAGTTCTAGGGTACATGTGCACAACGTGCAGGTTTGTTATATATGTATACATGTGGCATGTTGGTGTGCTGCACCCATTTGCATCGTCATTTACATTAGGTATATCTCCTAATGCTATCCTTCGTCCCTCCCTCCACCCCATGACAGGTCCCGGTGTGTGATGTTCCCCTTCCTTTGTCCAAGTGTTCTCATTGTTCAGTTCCCACCTATGAGTGAGAACATGCAGTGATTGGTTTTCTGTCCTTGTGATAGTTTGCTCAGAATTATGGTTTCCAGCTTCATCCATGTCCCTACAAAGGACATGAACTCATCCTTTTTTATGACTGCATAGTATTTCATGGTGTGTATGTGCCACATTTTCTTAATCCAGTCTATCACTGATGGATATTTGGGTTGGTTCCAAGTCTTTGCTATTGTGAATACTGCCGCAATCAACATACGTGTGCATGTGTCTTTATAGCAGCATGATTTATATTCCTTTGGGTATATACCCAGTAATGGGATGACTGGGTCAAATGGTATTTCTAGTTTTAGATCCTTGAGGAATCGCCACACTGTCTTCCACAACGGTTGAATTAGTTTACAGTCCCACCAACAACGTAAAAGTGTTTCTATTTCTCCACATTCTCATTCTGGAGCGACTTCTAAAGCTGGTTCTTTCATTTCTAATTTGCTTTTCTGCAATTTACCTGTCCTAATGCTGAATCCGATTTTGTAACTGCATTTTTAACTCTTTCAGAACTGTTTCTCATCTCAGTCATTCTTTATTCCTTCCTTTTTGTCCCCAGCAAGTTCCTTTTTACTTCAGCTTCTATTCCTTTGATTTCCAATCAGAACTGTTCCACAGTGTCCATGTTATGAATAGCTTTTAAAGTCCAAAACTACCATATTTTCTAATTTATTTTGAAAAACTGTTAAAAATCTTCTTTCTAAACTGTTTTTTCTGCCTTTCGAGCATTATGTTCCCCTCCTTTTATAATATGTACTCATAATTCATTGTCATCAAGTTCTTTTTTTTTTTTTTTTTTTCTATTTACTCATTCTTTAATGTGCAAATGTCTGCTCAGGAGAGATTTTCCTGTAAACTCCCAAAACTCCCAATGTATGTTTTAAATTTTGTTCCCCTGGCTGTCCACATAACTGCTGATATAATTCTTTTCTCAGATCTTATGAGCAAGTGTTGTTTGATATTCTTACTTTCCAGCCCATCTTTTGCTGTCTTAAAGTCTTGTATGTAGTGTGAATGTATTGCCATGGGGAAATATCCAGTCCCACTGCCTTTCTTTTCATGAGTGGTATTGATTCCTGTAGAGTCAGGCCTACTTCCCAATTCCTTATGTGCCTGATCGAGAGAATGGCACCTCTATTGACACGTAGTAAATGCTCAGTAAATAGTTTTTCCAGGATTCAGTATAACTCCCAGAATGCACTAGGACTCTGTCAGACTCAGCTCTTTCTAGCTGCCACCCAGACCCTCTAGGTATAAGCACTCCTAGTTACACAGCATTTTATGGGTAATTGTAGCCTCAGGCCAATGCAAGAAAACAGTAACTAATAATAGGGAAAGTGTGATGAAATGGCTCTATTATTCTAGAAGTCGAATTGGGGCTAGCTTTCCTTTCTCTGCTGGGAAGACTCCATGTTTCTAAGGAAAGTATCTAGAGTGGGCATCGCTTTATTGAATTTAAAAAGATGGTAACCCTTATCCTTTTACCTGCCTGTAACTTCCTCAGAACTTTGGCTAGTGGAAACTCTTCCTGTTTCCTGGCATATCATTGAGGAATTCTAGGAGTTTCCAGTTTTACAGAAACTAGTTTCTCTTTGTTTTTTCTTAGTTATTTCACTGGAAGTTGGGGGGGGATCAGAATTTATTAGATTTTTAAATAAAAAGATAATACAATTAATTCATAATTATTTACATTTCACATGTCTTTCCTATCTAAATTCTTTACTTTGGTTTGTGTTTCAGTTGACTTCAGTGCTTAACACTTTAAATGACATAACTGAGGAGGGCTTGTGTTCGGGATATGCTTTCTGAACCTTTACAGACCTAAAATTAGTTACCAGTCAAGCTGGACTAAAAATCGTGTCCCCTACAAAACTAGCTACTTTGGTCTTTCGTACAAAATTAGTTACATTGCTTATCTCTCTAAAACATGAAAAAAAAAGGTACCAATAAAAAATTATTTTACCAGCTAGTGGTTGTGGTAAGAATTAAATGAGATAATACTTCTGAGTCACTTAACACAACAATCTTCCGAGGTTGGTACAATTACTAGCTCCATTTACAGATGAAGAAGCAGATGCTCAAGGTTGAGATAACTTGCTGGAAGCTGCACAGCTGGTTGGTGGCAGAGCCAGGCCTGGGACATGAGACCCTCTGAGTTCAGAACAGAGCCTCAACTCCTGCTAAATCACCACACTGCAAGCATCTCACCCAACCACCCATTCCTCTCTTTTCAGCTCTGCTTCCTTTGAGACCCTGGGCATATTGATTTGAAGAATACTCAGCTTTCAGGTCCCAGCTGCCAAATTAGATTATGTTGCAAACATTCAGCTGTCTCCCTACGCTATACCACATACTACTCAGCAGGCATTTCAACAAAAATTAATTGATGAAAATATATGGCAATCACCCAGAGCTGATAAAAACAGCTTTTAACCCTGCTGCTAAATACTAACAGATTCTAAGGTTAGAACTTTGCCTGAGGCCTGAGATAGAGCACTCTTCCCTCAGGACCATTTCAATTTTTGCTATATATCAAAATGAATTTTTTTTATATTTTAGAAAATAGATGTCCTATTGCTGCCTTTTATAATAATCCCTCTTATTAAGCCAGACACTGGGAATATATAATATGCATTTTCTGCCTGGGAAAAAGGCAGAGAGCAAAGGAAAGTTAATAAACCATGGAAATCTCTCCATGTCCAGTTGGTCAAATTAAAATTCTACTGATTACATAGTTGCCTAGAGTCCATATGAAGATCTCAGGAGACATTTATCTGAAGTGAATCAGATCCAAAGATAGTAAAAAGTGTTGGAGGACCCAGTTGGGTCATAGTTGGAGTCTTGAGTTCTCTCTGCCCTTAACTCTGTCTATGATTTTAGATGCATTCTTCACACAGCTGGGTTTCCATTTTGTCAGTCTTAAAATGAGGTTTAGACCTAACCTGTGAGGTAATAATGAGAATTGCCCAAACTCATGTGTACATATGCAAGTTCCTTGAGAAACAGGCTCCAAACTAAAGCTCGTTTGATTGGGGACTTGGATTCAGATGCTCTTACTTCCCTGTCTCTAGGTAGAAACACTGCGAATTGCTTTGCTGTTGTAAATTCTCTTTCAACAACCAGAAGATTTTCTTTCAGTCTTCTTCCCACATCTTCCTGATAATGGCCAGTAGCCAGAACTGAAAGAACAGAATGAAATATTTGAATTGCTTAAAACCCACATCTCCCTGCATAAGATTAATACATGTATCGGGTTTTCTTTCTTCTTCTTTTTTATAGAGGAACAGTTCCATCTAGTGTAAGGACAGGACACTCCTGTTCCTGACTTCAACCCTGAGGTGGGGGATGTTCCCAGTGAGCATTTGTCACGGTCCTGGCCCCAGGCTATTTCAGGGCTGCCTGGCCACTTACCTGCCCCTTCTCTGACACATTGTTTGTGAACAGGTAGAGGAACAAGGTGGGTACAATCCCCCTTCTTAACTCTGAACAATGCCACCTCTGATTTTCCTATGTCAAATCCTGTCTTTGTAGGTCGTTATGATGCCTGTGAAGGGCTTCTTCGTCAGGGCCTGAGTCCTCTCTTTTGGGAGAGTAGGAAAGAGAAGTGTGAGTACCTACCCAAGTCACTGGGTAAGCCTTGCTTCCATGGGTGGGTGAGGAGGACCACAGTGGGCAGATGGTAGAAAGGAAAATGAAAGGAAAGGGAATTGGTTTAGACTTGGAGGAGAGGGGTCTAGCTTTCCTCCAAGCCTCCGTTACCAGTTAGCTCCAAGGTAGTGCCTTTCCTCCTTCATCTTCCTCCTATCAATCCCCCAACCTGCCACTGCCACAGACCTGAATACAAGCTGAGGACATAATCCCTTCCAGCCTCTGTTTCTGAAAACCACTGATCCAGGTCTGCAGCTGGAATGCACGGGAGACGTGAGTTCTTTGGAGAAATGGATGGAGCACCCAGCCCCGACTCCCATCTCCGTCATGGGAGGAGAAGAGCTGTCAGCTTCATAATGCTGAGCATTCTTTCTCATTTTCTTAGGCATTTTAATAGAAATGAAGTGCATCCCTACATTTCACTACCTCTTTACTTCATTTAGAAGAAAATTAGACTTTCTATGAAAGACCAGTGTATTCATTTCCTAGGACTGCTATAACAAATTACCACGAACTGGGTGGCTTGAAACAAAAGAAAATTATTGTCTCACAGTTATGTAGACGAGAAGTCCAAAATCAAGGTGTTGGCAGGGCTGTGCTCCCTCCAGACACTCTTGGGTAGAATTCTCACCTGCCATTTCCAGGTTCTGGTGGTTCCAGAGGTTTCTTGGCTTATGGCTGCATAATTCCAGTCTCCACCTGTTGTGACCATGGCCTCATCCTCTGTGTGTGTTTCTTCTCCTCTTCTATCACTTACAACGACACTTGTCATCATATCGAGGACCCAACACAATAATTTGTATGCACCATATGATATTTGTCACCACTACTCAACTCTGTGTTATAGCACAAAAGCAGCCATAGACAATATGTAAACAAACAATGTGACTGTGTTCCAGGATAACTTAACTTATGGGCATTGAAATTTGAATTTCATAGAATTTTTACTTTGTGAAATACTCTTCTTTTTATTTTTTTCAATCTTTTAAAAAGGTAAAAATTGTTCTTCACTCAGAAGCCATATAAAAAATAGGCAGCAGGCCAGCTTTGGCCTACGGGCCATAATTTACCAATCCTGACTTAGAATATATCCTAACCCATCTTGATTCCTTTTTGATGGTGTCCAATAGCCTTCTAATAACTCCAACTATTTATTCTGTCTACAGTATTCTAAGTATTTCTATGTCTCTTGACATACATTTGACCACTCTCCTTTTTAAAATTTTCCCTCCTGTCATGTGGATATGATAAAATGTAAATGTAGCTTCACAAGAAATATAATAATGGAGGGGAATTGGTGATTTTCCAAGGCAGAAGGGTGGTTGTCCTGACCTTGTTTCTCTGTATCTGAGTTATGTGACCCTAAGAACAGGAGACAGTGGCCTCTCTGGAAGGATACAGATTTTACAGGTGAGCTGGACCAGATGAGCTGGTGATACACAGGTGAGGGTTGAATGGGGCAGTTGTGAGGCACTTGTGGACATTAGAGAGGGAGAGACAGAAAGAGGAGAGAAAGGGGGAAGAAGAGCATGTAAGCAAAGGGAGGGGGAGACAGGAAAAAGAGGAGAGGAGAAAAGAGGTAGAAAAATGAGCCAAGGTTGCTCACGGCAAGAGAGGTAATTAAATCCAGATGACGCTAAGTGAGCTTGAGGCTCATTAAGCCATACCAGGAGAGAGGACAGTTAGAATTGTCCTTGAGCTGAAGAGAAGAACTATGTTAGGAGCTTCGATCCCAAGAAAGGAGAGAGGGTCCCAGAAATCTTGAGGATGGGTGAAGATGCTGGGGCTTGGGAACAGTTCCTCAACGTTTTTGGGTTTTTAGGTTTTTTTGTTTGTTCTTTAAATGGAGGTCAAAGTGTAACAGCCTTCCAAACTAAACTAAGTTGTCATTACACAGCCCTTTCCTTTGGTTTGAAAAGGTGAGGTCAGAGATGTGCATGCTTAGTGCGTATTTGGAGACGCAAAGGAGAGAGGCAGAGCACAGACTCATCTGGAGGAGAAGGGCAGCTTCCTGCATCATTGCTCAGGAATGAGGTAAGGAACAGGCCAAATGCAAACTTGGAAGCCAGTGGCAGAGGCTGGGCCAAAAGGAATGATAAGGGAGTACCAGGAGATAAGCAGTGTTGTGGAGAAACTCTTTAGGGGACTCCTCCAACAGCAGCAGGGATGCAGGGTAGATAGGGAGAGACCTGGAGCCAAAACACCCAGAGGAGAAGACAAAATAGTTAGGAGACTCCAGCCACAGTCCAGGCAACATGCACAAGGGCCTAACTTACAGCGGGGATGAAAGGGAACGATAGCTGGGAAACCCTCCTCGGAGGGAATCACCATGGCTCATTGGCTGACAGGTTGTCATTTCTCACTCAGCTGTGCTGGGTTAGTGCTGAATCCCCACTGGGTTTCTTCTGTGTGTGTGTGTGTGTGTGTGTGTGTGTGTGTGTGTGTGTGTGTTTGGCTGATTATCTCCCTGGACCAAATTTCCCATTGTAAATCTCCCAGAGTGAGTGGCTTCAGCAAAGCAGTCCTTTCTTGTGACATGCTCAGTCTGGAGGTTCTGCCTACTCCCCCATGAGCCCCATAGGGGAGCTATTTGTTGTTTAGGATTTTCAGAAACAGGATTTTCCTGCTTGGGCAGCAACAGCATGACCCTGAGTGTTCAGATCCTGAGGGAGCCAGGAGCTGGGAGGAAGGCAGCAGCAGGCTCAGCTTCCTGTGGGCCAAGCATTGCTTTGGGCAGTGAGAGGGGGCATCCAAATGAACTTCAGTTGTGCACAGCAAGCCCCACACCCCCGCCCTTCAATGAATCAGTGAGCCAGCAAGCTTGGCCTTTACTGAACTCCTACAGTGAGGCCAGTTTCCTTACCAAAAGTGAATGGCCTCATGGAGAGACGTCAATCCCACACCCTGAATAAAGCTGAATAGTGCTGCTCACAATCAGTGATTCCAGGAAAAAAAATTTAATGAGTCTGATTAGAATACTTAGAGTACACTGATGACCTGGAATTAGCTTTAATAGGAAGAGAGGATACGTGAGAAATTAAATCCTTGCACACAGAAGTTAGAACCACCTCCTCCCTTTTGCATCCCTGGTTGGCCCACCTGGATCCTCTGTCTTGACAAGTTAAAAGGATTAGCAGCCACATGGAAGGAAATAAGGAATGTGCCAGGCGAATTTCAGAAGTTTTGCCGTTGCTTCTCCCCAAGTTGTACACAATTTCAATAATACTCTAAGAATTAAGAGATGTATTTTAATGTTTTTTTTTCTGATTCTAAAAACAAATCTTAGGTCATTAGATCTGGAAGAGACCTCAGACCTTATGCTCTGCTTCCCTTGTAAAACTGAATGCCTTTAGCAGCACAGATCAGAGTACCGTCAGTCAATATTGACATTCCACAAGAGAGGGCAGTAATTCTCAGCAAGTAGGTAGCTTGTTCTAGCTCAGTCGCCGCACTTAGGTGTCAGGACTATCTTCTGAGAAGCAGTCTTTCATAACATCCCACTGAGGCTTGGATGTCTTCAGAAAAGATTTCTGACAATTCCTGTGCTTTCTTGCTGTAGCATCTTGTTCGACTCAGTCAAGGTGACTGCGATCATGGTATTGTTCCTGCCCTGCCCTCTGCTGACCTTTTGCCTGAAAGAACTCTTATAAGAAGTCTTAAGCCGGGTGTGGCAGCTCATGCCTGTAATCCCAGCACTTTGAGAGGCCAAGGTGAGCAGATCATGAAGTCAGGAGTTCAAGACCAGCCTGACCAATATGGTGAAACCCCATCTCTCCTAAAAAATACAAAAATTAGCCAGGCATGGTGGCACGCACCTGTAGTCCCAACTACTCAGGAGGCTGAGGCAGGAGAATCACCGGAACCCGGGAGGCAGAGGTTGCGGTGAGCCAAGATTGTGCCACTGCACTCCAGCCCGGTGACAGAGCGAGACTCCATCTCAAAAAAAACCAAACAAACAAACAAAAAAGAAGTCTTGGCCCCATCTTTCTTTGGAATTAATAGCCTTCGATCCATCCACTAGAAATGGTAGAGTGAGGTGTACAGTCTATTCTCCTAAGGAACAACTCCTCAGGAGTGAATTTCTGTAATGGGAATGCATTGGGGTGACTAAGAGAGCTGTTATCTATACACCTGTTTAGTGATATTTATCAATCATTTATTAAGCATTAATTGAGCATCTACTATGTACCAACTGCTAAGCTTCCTGTTTTCTGATTTAGAAGGACTCAAACCTCTGACACTTCAACTCTCAGGCTTGGAGCATGTATTAATCCATTTTCACACTGCTGATAAAGACATAACTGAGACTGGGAAGAAAAAGAAGTTTAACTGGACTTACAGTTCCACATGGCTAGGAGGCCTCAGAATCACGGCGGGAGGCGAAAGTCACTTCTTACTTGGCAGCAGCAAAATAAAATGATGAAGAAGCAAAAGCAGAAACCCCTGATAAACCCATCAGATCTCATGAGACTTATCCACTATCATGAGAATAGCATGAGAAACACTGGCCCCCATGATTCAATTACCTTCCCCTGGGTTCCTCCCACATGACGTGGGAATTATGGGAGATACAAATCAAGTTGAGATTTGGGTGGGGAAGCAGCCAAACCATATCATTCAGCCCCTGTGCCCTCCAAATCTCATGTCTCATGTTTCAAAACCAATCATGCATTTCCAGCAGTCCCCCAAAGTCTTAACTCATTTCATCATTAACCCATTAACCCACAGTCCAAAGTCTCATCTGAGACAAGGCAAGTCCCTTCCACCTATGATACTGTAAAATGAAAAGCAAGCTAGTTACTTCCTAGATACAATAGTGGTACAGGTATTGGGTAAATACAGCCATTCCAAATGGGAGAAACTGGCCAAAACAATGGGCTTACAGGGCTCATACAAGTCTGAAATCTAATGGAGCAGTGAAATTTTAAAGCTCCAAAATGATCTCTTTTGACTCCAGGTCTCACATCCAGGTCACACTGATGCAAGAGGTGGGTTCCCATGGTCTTGGGCAGCTCCACCCCTGTGGCTTTGCAGGGTACAGCCTCCCTCCCATCTGCTTTCACAGGCTGGCGTTGAGTGTCTGCAGCTTTTTCCAGGTGCATGGTGCAAGCTGTTGGTGCATCTGCTATTCTGGGGTCTGAAGGACAGTGGCCCTCTTCTCAGAGCTCCACTAGGCAGTGACTCTGTGTGGGGGCTCCAACCCCACATTTCCCTTCCACGCTGCCCTAGCAGAGGTTCTCTATGAGGGCCCCATCCCTGCAGCAAACTTTTGACTGGGCATCCAGGCACTTCCATACAGCTTCATAAATCTAGGCAAAGGTTCCCAAATCTCAAGTCTTGACTTCTGTGTACCTGCAGGCTCAACACCATGTGGAAGCTGCCAAGGCTTGGGGCTTGCACCCTCTGAAGTCACCACCCAAGCTGTACATAGGCCCCTTTCAGCCATGGCTGGTGTGACTAGGACACAGGGCACCAAGTCCCTAGGCTACACACAGCACAGGGACTCTGGGCCGGGTCCACAAAAACAATTTTTCCTTCTGAGTCTCCTGGCCTGTGATGGGAGGGGCTGCCATGAAGGTCTCTGACATGACCCACAGACATTTTCCCCATGGACTTGGGGATTAACATTAGGCTCCTTGCTACTTATGCAAAATTCTGCAGCCGGCTTGAATGTCTCCCCAGAAAATGGGTTTTTCTTTTCTATCACATAGTCAGACTACGAATTTTCCAAACTTTTATGCTCTGCTTCCCTTATAAAACTGAATGCCTTTAACAACACCCAAGTCAGTTCTTGACTGCTTTGCTGCTTAGAAATTTCTTCTGCCAGATACCCTGAATCAGCTCTTTCAAGTTCAAAGTTCCACAAATCTCTAGGGCAGGGGCAAAATGCCACCAGTCTCTTTGCTAAAACATAACAAGAGTCACCTTTGCTCCAGTTCCCAACAAGTTCTTCATCTCCATCTGAGACCACCTTAGCCTGGATTTTGTTGTCCATATTGCTATCAGCATTTTGGGCAAAACCATTCAACAAGTCTTTAGGAAGCTCCAAATTTTCCCACATTTTTCTGTCTTCTTCTGAGCCCTCCAAACTGTTCCGATTTCTGCCTGTTACCCAGTTCCAAAGTCGCTTCCACATTTTCAGGTATCTTTTCAGCAATGCCCCACTCTACTGGTACCAATTTACTGTATTAGTTTGTTTTCACACTGCTGATAAAAAGCATACCCAAGACTGGGAAGAAAAAGTTTAATTGGAATTACAGTTATACATGGCTGGGGAGGCCTCAGAATCACGGCAAGAGGTAAAAGGCACTTCTTATATGGTGGCAGAAAAAGAAAATGAGGAAGAAGCAAAAGCAGAAACCCTGATAAACTCATCAGATCTCGTGAGACTTATTCACTATCACAAGAATAGCATGGGAAAGACAGGCCCCCATGATTCAATTACCTCCCCCTGGGTCCCTCCCACAACACATGGAAATTATGGGAGATACGATTCAAGTTGAGATTTGGGTGGGGACACAGCAAAATCATATTAAAGCATATGTTTATTAAAGTTCTTATCTCACCAAATTGTAATTAAATGACAGCATGTTTCCCTTTTTCACTAAACTCTGAGCTCTTCAAGGGCAATTCAATATCATTCATCTTTTTAAACCTTATTCCTGGAAAAGTGTCTGGTGTTTCATACATGCTTAACAATACTGAATTCACCAGCACATCAAAAAGCTTATCCATCACTATCAAATCAGCTTCATCCCTGGGATGCCAAGACTGGCTCAACATATGCAAATCAATAAACATAATCCATCACATAAACAGAACCAATGACAAAAACTCATGATTATCTCAATAGATGCAAAAAAGGCCTTCGATAAAATTCAACACCGCTTCATGCTTAAAAACTCTCAATAAACTAGGTATTGATGGAACATATCTCAAAATAATAAGAGCTATTTATGACACACCCACAGCTAATATCATACTGAATGGGCAAAAGCTGGAAACATTCCCTTTGAAAACCGGCACAAGACAAAGATGCCCTCTCTCACCACTCCTGTTCAACATAGTATTGCAAGTTCTGGCCAGGGCAATCAGGCAGGAGAAAGAAATAAAGGGTATTCAAATAGGAAAAGAGAAAGTCAAATTATCTCTGTTTGCAGATGACATGATTGTATATTTAGAAAACCCCATCATCTCAGCCCCAAAACTCCTTAAGCTGACAAACAACTTCAGCAAAGTCCCAGGATACAAAATCAATGTGCAAAAGTCACAAGCATTCCTATACAACAACAACAGACAAGCAAAGAGCCAAATCATGAGTGAACTCCCATTCACAATTGCTACAAAGAAAATCAAATACCCAGGAATACAGCTAACAAGGGACATGAAAGATCTCTTCAAGGAGAACTACAAACCACTGCTCCAGGCAATAAGAGAGGACACAAACAAATGGAAAAAACATTTTATCCTCATGGGTAGGAAGAATCAATATTGTGAAAATGGTCATACTGCCCAAAGTAATCTACAGATTCTATGCTATTCCCATAAAACTACCTTTGACTTTCTTCATATAATTAGAAAAAAATACTTTAAATTTCATATGAAACCAAAAAAGAGCCCGTATAGCTAAGACAATCCTAAGCAAAACACAAAGCTGGAGGCATCATGCTACCTGACTTCAAACTATACTACAAGGCTACAGTAACCAAAACAGCATGCTACTGGTAGCAAAACAGACACATAGATGAATGGAACAGAACAGGGACCTCAGAAATAACACCACACATTTACAACCATCTGATCTTTGACAAACCTGACAAAAACAAGCAATGGAGAAAGGATTCCCTATCTAATAAATGGTGCTGGGAAAACTGGCTAGCCATATGTAGAAAACTGAAACTGGACCCCTTCCTTGTACCTTATATAAAAAATAACTCAAGATGGATTAAAGACTTAAATGTAAAACCCAAAACCATAAAACCCCTACAAGAAAACCTAGTTAATATCATTCAGGACATAGGCATGGGCAAAGATTTCGTGACGAAGACACCAAAAGCAATTGCAACCAAAGCTGCAATTGACAAATGGGATCTCATTAAAATAAAGAGATTCTGCACAGCAAAAGAAACTATCATCAGAATGAATAGGCAACCTACAGGATGGGAGAAAATTTTTACAATCTGCCCATCTGACAAAGGTCTAATATCCAGAATTTACAAGGAACTTAAGCAGATTTACAAAAAAAAACAAGCAACTCCATCAAAAAGTGGGCAAAGGATATGAACATACACTTCTCAAAAGAGGACATTTATGCAGCCAGCAAACATATGAAAAACAACTCAACATCATTGATCATTAGAGAAATGCAAATCAAAACCACAATGAGATACCATCTCACACCAGTCAGAATGGTGATGATTAAAAAGTCAAGAAACAACAGATGCTGGAGAGACTGCGGAGAAATAGAAATACTTTTACATTGTTGGTGGGAATGTAAATTGATTCAACCATTGTGGAAGACAGTGTGGTGATTCCTCAAGGATCTAGAACCAGAAACACCATTTGACCCAGCAATCCCATTACTGGGTATATACCTAAAGGAATATAAATCATTCTGCTATAAAAATACGGGCATACATATGCTTATTACAGCACTATTTACAGTAGCAAAGACACGGAACCAACCCAAACGCCCATCAATGATAGACTGGATTAAAAAAAAGGTGGTACATATATACCCAGGAATACTATGCAGCCAAGAAAAGGAATGAGATTGGCCAGGTGTGGTGGCTCACACCTGTAATCACAGCACTTTGGGAGGCTGAGGCAGGTGGATCACGAGGTCAGGCGATCAAGACCTTCCTGGCTAACACGTTAAAACCCTGTCTCTACTAAAAAACTACAAAAAAATTAGCTGGGTGTGGTGGCACGTGCCTGCACTCCCAGCTACTCGTGAGGCTGAGGCAGGAGAATTGCTTGAACCTGGCAAGGCAGAGGTTGCAGTGAGCCAAGATTGCGCCACTGCACTCCAGCCTGGCCAACACAGCGAGACTCCATCTCAAAAAAAAAAAAAAAAAAGGAATGAGATCATGTCCTTTGCAGGGACATGGATGAAGCTGGAAGCCATCCTCAGCAAACTAACACAGGAACAGAAAACCAAACACCGCATTTTCTCACTCATAAGTGGGAGTTAACAATGAAAACACATGGACACAGGGAGGGGAACAACACACGCTGGGGCCTGTGGAGCAGGTGGGGAGCAAGAGCATCAAGACAAATAGCTGATGCATGTGGGGCTGAAAACCTAGGTGGCAGGTTGATAGGTGCAGCAAACCACCACAGCACGCATATACGAACTTGCACATTCTGCACATGTATCCCAGAACTTAAAGTAAAATAAAAATTAAAAAAATATATACTTTGTAGGGATGGATAAAGGATGAAAGGAATGTGGGGATAAACCCATTATGTTATGACCACTTGATGGTTGTCACTGGAATGTTCCCACTGAGGTTCTGGGGAAATGTCAGCCCTATGGCCACACAATAGAAGTAAAGGAAAATTGAAATGTCAGCTGGTTTTGGCCATATGCCAAGCATCTCAGGGTTCTCTTTGGTGGGGGCATTTTCCAGCTAAATTCTGGGAAGGAACATGGTGTTTATTTAAGTGCTGGCATCTACTTAGACAAACAGGAAAATATTCTGCCACCTAACTTGACTGGAACTGGAATCCTACTCACCATCTGATGGTTGAAACAATGCACAGTATTGCAAAACATTTCAAATCAGTTGACTTCCCCCAGCAGCTTAGTTTGCGTCAGTGTAAATGCACACAGCAGATTGTGTTTCTGTGTTAAAAGGGTTACAGAACCCATCCTGGGATGAAACCCTGGGATCACAGAAAAGGTGATGGGGAAGTTGTTCAAGGCCATTATTTCAGTGCCATCATCATTAGCACATTTCATGTTAAAATGTTGCCTGGAAGATCACCAGAACCAAAAATAACGCCGTCTGTTTGTATAGCGGTTTATAGTTTAAAAAGCATTTTACAGTCATTATCACACTTTTTTACTGCAATTGCAACTCTATTTTATAGATGAGGAAATTGAGACTCATTAGGATTTGGTGACTTCACTCAGTAACTAGTAGATTCCACATGTACTGGCTCCTCTATGGTTATTAGCATCACAAGTAACACAATAATCCTCCTCTCCACTTTGGCACCCCTACAGCTACAATGAATTAAAACTATTCTTGCCATTGTGACCAGTAATCTCCTGGAAGCCAAATACAGTGGACTCTTCTTCATCCTTATCTTGCCTGATTCCTCTGTAACAAATGACCACGTGGGCTACTCCCTACCTTTTGAGGCTGTCTTCTTTGGTTTCTAAGATGCTGCTGGCAGGGAGCCGTGGCTCATGCCTGTAATCCCAGCACTTTGGGAGGCCAAGGCCGGCAGATCACCTGAGGTCAGGAGTTTGAGACCAGCCTGGCCAACGTGGTGAAACACTGTGTATACTAAAAATACAAAAATTAGCCAGGCATAGTGGCACATGCCTGTAATCCTAGATACTCAAGAGGCTGAGATGGGAGAATTGCTTGAACCCGGGATGTGGAGGTTGCAGTGAGCCAAGATTGCGCCTCTGCACTCCAGACTGGGTGACAGAGAGAGACGCCATCTCAAAAAATTTAAAAAAAAATTTAAAGGTGCTTCTCTCCCCTGGTTTTATGCCTTCCTTCTATGTCTTATACCGCCCCTCCTTTACTCCCTGCTCTGCCCCAGCATTCCTTGTGAATGTTAATATTCTCTAGGATTTGATCTTTGGCCACTCTCTCTTTGAATTCCCCACAGTGTTCTGGGGGATCTTATCCCCGTTCATGGCTCCAACCACTCACTCTTCAATAGTAACTCCCACATCTCTGTCACCAGATTTGTAACCCAGATCTCCCTACCGAATTCAAAATATATATCCCAGCTACCTTCTGCACCTCTCCACCTGGATCTGCAATAAGAACCTCAAGTTCCACACACCTAAAAGTGACTGTACTAGAGTATCCCAACAGTGCAGTATTAGGTCTGCCCATTCGGCAACATGTAATGCTTCTTTGCTTACTCAAATTTCTAATATTTCTTTTAGTAAAGGAATATTTGACAGTTTTATTCATATAAGTCCCACATATTTCAGTATGTATTTATGTCTAGACATTATATACTCTCATAACCATTGTGATCGTATTTCCATTAGATTTTGTAAATGGCTGTGCTCTTATATAGAAAAGTTATTGACCTTTAACACATTTGTTTTGAAGCCAGCAGCATTCTGAAATCAATTTGTTCTTGTTTTTCAGTAGATTTTCTTTTTTTTTTAGATAAGCTATCATCTACAATAATTATAGTTATCTCCTACTTTACACTATTCATATCTTATTCCTTTTTCTTGTCTTAGTTGCACTGACTCGCGTTCCTAGAACAATATTACTACTAATAATAATGGTCATTACTGTAGTTCCTGACTCACAGACAGACCACTTCTATTTTTCATCATTGCACTTAAGATATTTTCACCATTAAATAAAATATATACACTTCATTTAATTGAAGACATATTATTCTATTTCTATCTTGCATTAGAAATGATGATACATTTTTATTAAATGTCTTTTAGTCATCCAAAGAAACGATTATAATTTTTTTCTCTTTTGGTTTAATCATATGATAAATGATATTAACAGTGAATCATCTTTGTGGTAATGCTTTTTCTAGAAAGGACCCATTTAATTTAAAATCTTATTCAGCTCAGGCTGTGTTAATCCATTCCAAATGTATTGATTATTGCATTTCTTTCTAAAATTCCTACTATACTCTATTTTATCTCCTAAACCTACCCCTCATATCTCTTATATTTTTACATATTATATTCATCTCTATCTTTTGCTTCTTGGTTTTTGGGGAATTTCTCAAAGTGGACTTTCAAATCATCAATGTCATTTTCTGTGCTATCCAATCTGTTATTTATTGCTACCACTTCCAATTAAAAATTTGAAATTTAAAATTTGGATTTATAAATTTATAAGATAAATTCACATTTAATTTTTTAGATGTTTAAGAGTAATATTTCTGATATCAGTTAGTTGTGTATAGAATGAGTGCTTGAATCTCAAGTCTCATTGATAATATAAATCAGTTTTCTTTTTGATTATGTCTCACTTTTTGGAATAAGATTCTTTTAGTGGAAAACATTTGCTCTGATTCTTCAGATGAGTTTCTTCAAACTGCTAAATCATTTCATAGACCCGGTGATTTTTTCTGTTTATCCATCTTTCCTGAGAATTCACTCTATGTCCATGGTTCCAAGTTAGGATCGTTTCTCTCAGAGGCTGTCGGGATGCTTATTCAAATCTTATATCTAAGAAAAAGAAAATGATAAATAAATATGCAGCTTCAGTTTGTGGCGACATAGTTGGCTGTGAGGAGCAGAAAGAGGCCACAGTCAGAGACATCTGCACCAAAGAGAATCTCATGTTGTGCTGAAGGATTCCTTCCAGTCTATCGTGAAGTCCACGTTATTTCAGAAGCCCACAGGCTGTGCCCATGCTTTAATTATCACACCTCTCCAGTCCGGGGAGCTCCATCGATCAGCTCCCACTGTACTTCCGTATACTTATGTAAGACCACACTTTTTGTATCAATTGTGGCCCCATGGAGTCTGGACTTTACTGCTGAAAGTTAGGAACATTTGTGCCAGGTTAAAGTTTCCCATGATCATGGAAACTAGGAAACTAATTACCAAGGAAGACAGTCCTGTGGTAGGGAGCTTCACTGCTAAGCAGGTGAGGAATTGATCCTCTTCTCTTGTTCTATGTACCAGCATTAGAATATTCCCTCTACATGCTTGGAAGTTAGGAAGGTTACACTATGTACCCTGTTCACCCACTGCCTGAATCAACTTTTCCTTCATATGCACAGAATTGGGGGCAGTGGGCTCATCAGTCAATCCAGGCCACTAGCACCACATTTTTCAATATATCAAGCAATGTAATGCTGTGAGTAAGCATCCAGTCTCCAGAGCCAGTCTCCTTGGGTCCAAATACTATTAAGTTGGTGCAAAAGTAATTGCGGTTTTTGCTAATTTGCTTTCATTTTGCACCAACCTAATATCACTAGCCATGAGACCACTGGAGTTAGTAATCTTCCCTGTGCCATAGTTTCTTCATCTGTAACAGGAGGACAATAATAGCTCATCAGTGTGGCTAATGACAGCATCTCTTTCATGGAATACCATGAAAACTCAATTAGCTAATAGATGCTAAACATTTCAGACAATGCCTACACACAGTAATACTCGATCAATGTTAACCGACGCAAACCGATGCAAAACAGTGCCAATACTTCTGGTTTGAAGAAGGCATCCTTCCCTGATGTTTTCTTTTTTCATACATTTCTTTGGACATTTCAATGGGCTCTTAGGAAAACAAGAGTTAAAACTGGAAGAGTCATGTTTCCATCTTGCTCCAGAAGTCCTAAAGTGATGTTTTTGAAATGAATCAAAAATGTCAAAAATGTCTGAAATGAAAATACGTCAAAAAAAGGTAAAATTCAAACTTGTTGGCATATCAGCGAGGCCAATCAGGATCCAGCCTGCTTTCTACCTTTTCTCTAACCTTGTCCTCAATTGCACCTCAGACTGTAGCCCAACCAAACCTCCTGGTTTCATTGTGGCAGCTCACACCACAGGGTCTCCGCTCAGATGAGGCCTTCCAAGTGGAAAGTCTGTCCTCCCTCCCTTGTTAGCACCCCATGCACCTAATTTGCTTGTCTGTAATTCTGAGGGCTCACTTCATATATTGCCCCCTCTACAAAGCCCAGAATCACATCAGCTGACCCGTCCTTGGCATCCAGCCTGCACCCAGAGCAAAGTTCTCTATACTGCGTCTGTGAGGCTTTACTCCACAACTATCACGGTTGTTGAAATCAATGAGGGAGCTTATTAAAAGTACAGATAATGGCTCTGGAAGATTCCAATTCATTAAGCCATGGATAGAGCCCAGGAATCCATATATTTATAAAACAACTGGGATGATTTTGAGAATCAGCTGGATTTGAGTTAATAACACATCCCCTCTGGTTTGCTTGCCCTCTCCTCTGGTAACCTTCCCTCCCAACTGGTTAACTTGACTTCCCCTCTGGTAACCTGCACTCCCCTCTGGTTAGCACATCCTACTCTCTAAGAGGCTGTAAATTCCTTATCTGTCTTATTTGTCTTATGTCTCCAGCACCTTGCACAGTTCCTGGCACTCAAAAATGTGTTCATAAACGCATGAATAACTGAATCACCGCTTCCCTCCAGTGGATTAGGTATTTCTATTGTTGTTATTCATTGCTTTTACCCACCACATTTGATTTTCAGAGACTTAATTGAAGAGCTTGTAAGACAGACAGGAACAATTGTTTCTGGTTTGGCAACATACACCAGACTTGTTTGCCAAACTTACTGTGAACCTTCTGTCTTCTTGAGAAAGGAGGCCCAGGGGATCAGAGGCACTATTGTGTAACAACCTTCTCCTGAGGCTTAAATATTTGGCAACTTTAATCCTGGCGTGAGAATTGGCACAAGGAATGAGAAAAATGGAACACTCAGGAAGTGTGAGCCAACACCTTAAATGGACTTAGTGGCGAGCTAGCCAGAAGGTGGAAGCAGAGGCTGGAGGCTGTAGAATTGAGCCTCATCTCCTCTCCACTCACTACCTCACCTCCAGCTGGTTACTTTAGGCAAGGCATTAACCACGCTGAACTCTGTGTCTTCCTCCACAAAAGAGGTCTAAAAGCAGATTGTCACAGAATTATTTGAAATAGTATACATGAAAGATCAAGTAGAGTGCAATAAATGTTTCCTTACTTCTTTATGTCACATCTCAAGCTGTGTCCTAGAAAATTGTAGAACAGTTGAGAGAAGCCAACCAGAGCCCTGGGGTTGGACTCTCACAGTAGGATGGGCAGATGTGGGGTATGCAGCTTCAGGAAACCAGAGAGAGTCTACTAAAGCCCAGTCCCAGGTATGAAAAACAGAGCAATGAAATTTGACCCTCTCAGAATATCCAAGAATCCTCATGGGATTTCTGTAATACATTTGAGCACATATAAGTTCTTTCTGGGGAAAAGGCCATGCCTCATTCATCTGTGTATTCCTAGTGCCCAATAGAGTGCCTGATAGGACCAGGAAATATTTGTAAATTGAATAGTGGGTTGACAAAGGCGTAATTTGGTACCTTCTCTCCCTAATTTCCTAGTTCTTTCCTAGTTCCATCCTCCAAACAAATCTTTGGGTTTCTTTTTTTTTTCCTTGCCTCCATGCCTGGATGTGGTTAAGCCAACCAGACAGAGCCGTAATTCCCATGCTCCTAAGCTTCAAGGCTTCCAGAGTCTACATAGCTTCCCTCTGCGTGGCAACTTTGAGCTTCCTGTTGTTAAACAAAGTTATAAGTGTTGTAAAGCGCTTTCATTAGGGAGGGTTTTATCTTGGAGAGGCAACAAGTTCTATTCAATGGAATAGGGAAAAGTTAACATTTAAAACTCCAGCTATTTTCTGAGGATGGTAGGTCCTGTTATGAGTTGACTTTGTTCTGCTGAGACCATACAAATGTGGATTTGCAAACTGGAAGAGCTAGAAGATCCTAAATACTAAAGGAAGAATGTCTTCTAGCTCCTGAGGTAATACTAGACGGAGATAAGAGAGGAAGAGAGAGAGCTGAAAAGATTATATGAGTTGCCCAATGAGACCCTCCTGAGGTCTCTAAATTCCCAGTTCTTACTAGACTCACCAGCTTTTATGGAAGTCTATAAAAGAGTGAGTTTTGTAACCATGTTAATGAGAAGGAAAAAAGAGATAGTCTATGGTATTTTGAACTAGTCACAATGGGAGCCATCAAAAGAAAGATGATAAGAATTCTCACATATCATGAATAGGGCTTTGGGCTTCATCAAGATTGTTAAACTGGGAGTTTGAGTCAAATTTATTCAGCTCATTGGAGGGGTCGGAAAGAGACATCTCAAGTAATATCTGAGTCTTCTGAACTTGATATTATTCTAGACACCACAAGGAATGCATAATTAACACACAGCCTGGTCCTTTTCCTCAAGGAGCTTACAATCTCATTGTGCAGACAAGATATAAAGCCACTGGGCAGCACGCCTTCAGGATGCGTTTTAATTTCAACAGAGAATGATGATGGAGAAGATCAGAGAAAGGCCTCAAGGAGGGCTTCTTAAGGGGCCACCCTGAGTTCTTCAGAGCAAGATGACAGTATTTGGTTTGGCAGAATCCCAGGAACAGCCTTTTCAAGAGCTCCCTGACAGGATCTCTTGAAACAGACCAACCAGGAACTACCCAAGACAAAAGCAACTCCATCTACTGCTCATTTTAAGCACTTGCCTCACATGATCTGCTTGTGTAAACTTTGCAGGCAAATTTGATTTCCTTTTTCCTCATACTGACTTTAAAAATCATTTTTCCAAATGTACATTTACTTGCCTTTGCTTTTTTTTTTTAAAGTAAAACAAAACTTTTCTGCCACTTCTAGCATTCCACTCTCATTTTCATTTGCCCCTTGCCTTTCTGAATTAACTTGAGTGGGAAGAAGGTGTGCGCTTACATCCACCCAGCCTCCTACCCCTAAAAATACTGTCTACCTTCAGTGCTAAGGAAAGGAGGCTACTGTGAGAATTTCAAAGTTGTAACTTCCAAAGGCTAATGGATGAATGTGAGTATTTCCATTCTCATTGTGGCCAGGAAAGATAGAGATAACCATATAGTACCCAGAAAATGACTGCTTCATATCATGAGGATTTGATTTCCATTTTAATGGAAACATGTTCATTTAAAAGAAAGAAAAGCAGATTTCTGAACTATGTCTCCTCTCTCCATTAACAACCTGGATATGCATCTAGAATTAATGAGCTACGTTTTTATTTCCATTTTGCTAAAGAGACTGACCAAGGCTGTGGCATTACCTGATGTCTAATCTTTCCAGTGCTCCCCTCACGTCCCCCCTCACTGTTTTCTCCCTTATGAATGAGATGTTAGTATTTTGGCTTTGTCTCAAATAAACTTACAAGTTGAGTTTTTATTTCTCCCCAACGGAGCCTCTCAAATCCCTTATCTTCATCTCAACGGGAAGGAAATGACTTTGTTACCACAATATTGAACACTGATGATTTACTTGTTCATACATAGGGGGAAAAAAAGCTCTGACATATTCTATTTCCTATACAACAGTTCCTAATTCTCTATGGGGAGATCTAGTGGCTTAAGGGCATAGAAAGATGCCACTGTACACTGAGCAGCAAAGAAAGGACAGATAAGCCCGTGTTCCGACGGAGCTGACCATGTGCACAGCTATACATTCGTGGCTACAAGTGGGGAAGCCAGACAGCATAGATTCTCCTTTGCTGCTCTCATTTTAGTCAAGAAATTACAGATGCTAATGTCAGATAGCCTGAACTCAAATCCTGTCTGATCTCTGATCCTAGCCTGAGAGGCCTGTTCAGATTCCTCCTCTGCACGAATTCCTTGCTAGCAGTGTGACCTTAGGCAAATGACTTAATTGCTTTGTGCCTCTGTTTTCTTAGAGGCAAAATATGGATGCTAATACCTGACCAATGGAGCAGTTCATAAGAAATGATAGCTATGAAGAGTCTACATGATACCTGGACAACTCTATTTGTTAAATATCCTATATTGAATGCTTAAACAAATGTTAATTTCATTTCCCTTTCCTTTAGAAGCCTTAATTAATACCTTAACTATTTAGTACAAAGCTCAGTAAACTATGGCCAGCAGATCAAATCCATCCACCCTTTATTTATTTATTTATTTTATAATAAATAAAATAGATCCCTTTGTTGCATGTTCTCATGACCCTTTTTTTCCGTAGGACTTACCACAGTTGTAATTGCACATGTATTTGTAGGTTTAATTGCTATCCATCACTCTCATAAGACTGGAGCTTCCTGAGAGGAGGGGTGGTAGTTATGATCTCTTCCTCTGTGTCCCAGCTCCTGCCATAGTGCCTGGCTCTGATAGGTACTCAGTTAGTATCTGAATGAATCAATGAATGAGTACATGAGTCTCCAGGCTACCACCCAGCCATGGGTCAAGACTACAGAAGTGACCAATGAGGACAGAGCCAGGAGAGACAGATCCCCTAGTCCTTGACAGGACGACAGGCCAGCAGAAATTTGTTTACCATGGTATGTAATAACATACCACAGTCCAAGGCTTCGTCAAAACACAACCGCATCAACTGGGTGACACTCCCACCTGACTGGGATGGACTTGTTCAAACATTTCCTCAGTTTTGAGTCAAGAAAATGGAATTTCTTCATGGGAAAGAACCAGTTCAGCCCTGTAGTGTATTTCTGTAATACTTGAGTAGCCACCACCTTCCTTGGGAAGAAGGCAAGAGCCCAGGCTAGGTAGTTTTAGTCATGGGTAGAAAGCAAAGATTCAATGAGTTTATTCACTCATTAATCTGCCCAAAGGGGAACTATCTTGTGGTACACAGCCCCTGGCACATAGGAGATGGAGAAGACAAATAATCGCCAGCAGTAATGCTAAAGTCTGTGACTGAGCCATTCCCACTGCCCTGTCTTCCTGCTGGGCCTCTGCACTGTGGAACACTCACATGCCCTTTTCCAAGTGGAGAATTTAAATCAGGCAGAACTCATGGGTGGGGTCCCCATCTCTACTCTGTAACTGCTGCATATCCACAAACCCCAGTTTCCTCACCTGCTGTCAAGGGAGAATGTGATGGTAAATGTTTGTCTTTCCCAGTACACCTCACTACTGGCATTCAGAGTCAGTGCCGTTTTATCCATTGAAGCTATTAAGCTGTCTTGGATGTAAAAAGGTCCTAGGTAGCACTGATGAAGCCTACGACTGTATGCTTAATACTCTGGAATGTCTTATGCCAAAGATCCCATCATAAAGAAACACAATAAAGATCTAAGAGTCTAGAGAAAGTAGATGAGTACAGGAACGACAAAGACGCTCTAAGTATCTCAAGTACTGGAAGATCCTAGAGGCCAAAGAGTCTTCCTGGACAGCTGGATTTCTTTGCTTTTTTTTTTTTTTGACAGAGTCTCCCTCTGTCGCCCAGGCTGGAGTGCAGTGATGTGACCTCGGCTCACTGCAAGCTCCGCCTCCTGAATTCACGCCATTCTCCTGCCTCAGCCTCCCGAGTAGCTGGGACTACAGTTGCCCACCACTACACCCAGCTAATTTTTTTTGTATTTTTAGTAGAGATGGGGTTTCACCGTGTTAGCCATGATGGTCTTGATCTCCTGACCTTGTGATCTGCCCGCCTGGGCCTCCCAAAGTGCTGGGATTACAGGCGTGAGCCACCACACCCTGCCGACAGCTGGATTTCTAAGGAATATTTTCTCTTGGACCTAGAAGATGCAGGGAATTGGAGGGAGTACCATGCGAGACCACTCTACCTATATGTCTAGGATTCCATTTATAAAAACTCTATTTCATAAATACTAATTTTAAATAACTTGTAGAAGTGAAATAAAATAAGCCGTTCTTTCTATTAGAAAATACGGCCTTTTTATTATGCTCTGTAAAGACCTGGAATGTGTTGTTTGAAATCCTAAGGATGTCAGAAACATGCAAATTCTGGGTTTGCCTGAAGTCCAGTGGCCGCAGGGAGATCCAGTGTTCCCTAAAACACCAGGGGTGTTTGGAGGTTGGTATGCAGGCCAAAACTAGAGCTCACCACCTTAGTAGGACAGGACCGTAGTCTTAGCTCCTTCTAAGGGTGCAGGTGTACAACCACCGTTTATATTACTTCTTTTTTGGTACAAGAGCAGTTTTCAGAATTTATCTGATTCAAATTAGGGTCTCATTACCAAGAAAGAGAAAAGAACAAAAGTTGAGGTGGGCCACCAGCTGGCTCTGCTCTAGACAGTGATTAGATCGCCTATCTGAGAATGGTGAATGGACATCTGATATAAAGAGCATCAGAGAATTTCAGGGAGGCACTGCTTTCTGGATGGGGGTGGGTGGATAGTCACTGACCCCACTGGATACTCAGAAGTACGTGAATGTAAGTGGATGAGACTTGACAGAAGATGCATGCTGATGCAGCTGGAAGTCAAACCACTGCTATTCCAGACGTTTCACTAGACTCCTCCATCCCCTTCCTGGGCCCCAGCCCATCTCCCATCTCATATCATTCCCAATCGTTTCTTAAGGATGTACCTTAATGCAGTAACAGTAACAAAGAGGAAAGTCTGAAGGATGGAGAAGTAATTTTCTGCACATTACTGGAAATCAGAAAATTATTTCTACATGTTGACCCCACTCAGTTAAAAAAGGTCATATCAAATCTGTTGAGTCAAACCATCCTGCTTCATGTCAGGCGGGGTACCCGACTCAGTGGCAGGGCCAGGTGACATTTCAGGAGCCACTGGAATATGAACTATCCAGCCCCTTTAAAGACAATAGTTCCTGAAATGGCCCACGGCCATCTCTGTCAGTTGGCCTAGTCACCCAGGGAGCCTGCAACCACTCAGAGTAAAGAGTCATAAAGAAAGAAAGAAAATGTTGGGAGGCCTCAAAGCCTCTGGTAGCGATGAAACAGAAACAAAGCCACTGAAGCTGTTCAAACAAATGTCTTTAATCTGTGACACCTGTCACCAAGGCACAGAAACAGTACTGCAAGGTCAGAGGCCTTCATGACACAGTAGGAGAGGGAGTCCTTTCATGATCCCCTCAGAGGGCATTTTAAAGCTGGGCATAAATCATGACCTGTTCTGTGTGCAGTTATTCTTATAAGTAGAATCTGATTTTAATAAATTCCATCAACCCTCCAAATTGCTTTTTGTGGGAATAGAGTTGGTGCTAATGAGCTTGTTGCTAGAAATCACTTTCCTGAGCTTCTAAGTCTGTGTGTGAGATGGAGGTTCAGGCAGGCGCCTCTCTGTAGTGAAGAAACATTCACGGCCCAGGCAGGCCCCAGCGCTGCTCCTCCCTTCTGCTTCCACGGGAGCCTGGCAGAGGCAAGGTTGGGGCTGCCTAGGCCGGATGGTGGGCTCGTTGCTGTGTGGACCAAGGAGGACTTGCTCTCCTTCCCCTTTTCCTAAAAATGTTCAGATGGTCAAACCTAGTGGGGAAGAGCAGGAGAGTCCCAGGGCCTCAAGCTGCATTGGTACCAAATGAAGCTTTAGATCTCTCCCATCTGCCTCAGCTCTTCCCTCCTATTTTCTGACATGGACAGTTCACACTTCTCCAGTTTTATGTAAAGTGTTAAGCAAAAGCAGCTTCAAGACAACCTTCCCCCATTCCCTCAGCTTGATTTCTTCCCCAGCCCTTCCAATATAGAAACTCTGGAGCCACTCCTGACTTCAAGCACAGAATCCATCTTGAGTGTCCATGCCGCCTCTCTGGGCCCCACGGTCCTCAAGTGTCTAGTGAAGGGACTGAACCAAACAGCCTTCAATCCCCCTCCCCATCCTAACAGCCTACATACTAACTGAGGTCCCTTGCACCATGAGTATACAAGGAACACTCATGCTGACCCAAATCCCTGACTCAAGCGACTTCTAGCCTAGTGAGATACCATTGACCTAACCATTTCTCCTTACGTGCCTGGGTTTCTTTCTAAAAGGCCCAAGTTCCACCAACCCCTTCCCACCCCCCTGTGCTTCCTTCTTGCTTGGGGAGGTGCTTTTCTCCACCTGTGCAATCCTGAGATTCACAATCTATGCTGCTTCATCCTCTGACAATGACCCACTAGTTCCTGCTGTCCCTGGTGGGCCTCTAACAACCATTCTCAGAAGTGAGATTTGCAAAAAGATGATGAAACAGAATTCCAGATGGAGAGGGGAGAATATAGGGGAGGTGGGAGAGGGTGAATCAGGCTCTTCCTCCACAGGAAAGCTAAGTCTTAAGGTCCCCCTGCAAGGAAGCAATTCGTTCCAGCAAACTCTGGAGGAGGTTCAATATGCAGCTGCTGGGTGTTAGTGCCGCCTTTACCGGTCTGCAATTTCAGCAATCGTCGTGCTTAAGGGTCTCTGTGGAATTAGCATGTGTGGACTACGGGGATGAATAATTCTACTCCAATTTACTTTCTCCCATGAAATACTATTTAAGTTATAAATTGAGTATTTCCATCCTTGACAGCAGCTATTAAGCTGACGCCACTGCCTCATTGGCCTTTTGCTGTTTTGAGTGTCTTTGGGCGCCTGGCCCTGGTTCCAGCCAGTAGCACGGATAGTTTAAGTGTCTGGTGTCCTGGGTACCCTGGGTTTCAGCTAGGCACTGAATCTCTGGAAAGAGACCACACGGCCTCTGAAAGTTACAAAGATAGGAAGGGGAATGTGATCAAGTGTTGGGTGCCTGCTACGCACCAGACTTTGTCTATTCCCTTCATGCATATTATCTTGTTCGGCATCACTGCCCAGTAAATATTATGAATCCTTCTTTCAGAATGAGAAAACTGGGATTCTAAGAAATCACTTTAAGAAGGATTAAGTAGCTGAAAAAGCAATAAGTAAGAGTAATGGGGAGAGGGAAAGAGATATGTCCTGTGCTGGGGGCCGCATAGGAAGAGGAAAGTCATAATTCAGGCAGCAGGGGTTCCACTGCCAGAGAATCCAAACCAAGGAAGTCTTATATCACCAGTAAGACAGGCCACAGGGTGGTCTGTAAACACAGATCTGGGAAGTGTTTACTTTCTGGAGAGCCTATTTCTCTCTTGCTCTGTGTTTGGCAGCCCTGGTTCCAGCATCTTTCGTGTATTCCTTTGAAAGCTAGCATTCTCTCTGAGCACTTCACCAGCAGAGGCCTGCGAGACCTTGTCCTTCCTCCCTCAATCCTCTATCCTTGTTTCTTTATCAACATCTGAGAGTCAACATCTCTGCCTGCTGCACGCTAAATAGAAAGAAGAAAGGAATCATTAAGTTAATCAGCTGGTAGTTACTAAGGAGCTTTCTTGTGCCTGGTCTGGTGCCATGGGGATTCAATGAAATAGAAGATGCAATACTGACTCCTGATAAGCATCTAATAAAATGTTGAAAGAGATTATAAACAGCCATTTATTTTTGCTTCTCTGGGCCTCTGTATATGCTGTGGCCTTCTCCTAGAAAGTATATTGCACACAGCTCTCTATAGATTGTGCGTGCCAGCTCATTCTTCCAGGTCAAATTCAAATGTCACCTACACTGAGAAACTCCCCCAACCTCCCTGCCCAGGCATAAATGTCCTCCTGTCTGCTCATGCTTCTAATGCACTGCAAGTCCTCTGGAGCACACAGCAAATTGCATTTTCATTATCATGTGTGTCCCTCTCCAGAGACAGCCACTCCTTCAGAACATGAATATACTGAACTCTTCTCTGACATCTAGAAAGGGGGTTAAATAAGGCTTATTGAACGAGTGAGTTAAAAAGCAGGACAGGAAACAGTACGGATATGTTACCAGAAAGCCATGCTGATCCAGGCCCCAAGAGAGGGTTCTTGGATCTCGTGCAAGAAAGAATTCAGGGTGAGTCCATAAAGTGAAAAAAGTTTATTAGGAAAGTAAAGGAATGGCTACTCCATAGGCAGAGCAGCCCCAAGGGCTGCTGGTTGCTTATTTTTATGATTATTTCTTAGTTATATGCTAAACAAGGGGTGGATTATTCATGCCTCCCCTTTTTAGACCACGTAGGGTAACTTCCTGATGTTGCCATGGCATTTGTAAACTGCCATGGCACTGGTGGGAGTGTAACAGTGAGGACAACCAGAAGTCACTCTCTTTGCCATGTTGGTTTTGGTAGGCTTTGGCCGGCTTCTTTACTGCAAACTGTTTTATCAGCAAGGTCTTAATGAACTATATCTTGTATCTTGTGCCTATCTCTTATCTCATCCTGTGATTTAGAATGCCTAGCCATCTGGGAATGCAGCCCAGTAGGTTTCAGCCTCATTTTACACAGCTCCTATTCAAGATGGAGTTACTCTAGTTCAGATGTCCCTGACAAATATATATCTTTATATGTTCAGAGAAAAGAAGGTTGTACTCATTGTTGACAGTGGGTGTGAGGATCCTGGGTAGTGCCTTGATAAAAAGCAAACCAAAGGTGCTGAAGCCAGACTTCCAAGTTTAAACCCAGCTCCAACACTTGGTGGATGAGCTACTTAACTTCTCTGTGCCTCAATTTCCTCGTCTGGAAAATGGAGGTCATAACATTAGCCTGCCTCAAAGAGTTAGTTAAAGATGAAATGAATTAATGCAAAGAAAGCACATAGAATGGAGTGGGGCACTTACCAAGTGCTTGGTATGCTAACTATGTGTTACTCCTAAGGACTGAAGTCAAAGAGAAGCATTCCCTTTACACCTTCCTGCATTCTTTAAATTTTTACTTGGAACAGTTAGACAACAAAAAGAAAAATGAAAAATAAGACAGCAGCAAAGTGACAGACTAGATATCCTGATTGCTGCTCTTGAAATTAAACCAAAAATGCTGAATAATATACCACACACACAAAAATTTCTTCGTTAAATCATTCATTGTCTTGCAAGAAAGTAAAAAAATGCTCAAGTTAAAATTTAACTAATGGCAGGAATTCTACATATTGACAGCAGTGAAGCTGGCCTTTGTCTTAAGGGCATTTGACCTTGACCTTGACTCACAGAGTATGGGGACAAGAAACAAAGCCTAGGACCTGCCCAAGGTGGGTTGTCTAATAGGCCACCTTCTCTTGAAGTTGGAAACCAAAAAGCTATATCCTCAGTGTAAAAGAGAACTAGAAATGAATGCCTCGCCTGCCAACAGCTGCAGGAAACCTGCCCATCTCCAACCTTGGTGCTGTCAACAGAAAACAAACAAACAAACAAAATCTCTTCTGAGAGTTTGTAGCAGAAAAAGTATCCTCACATGGGGATGCAGACCAAATTCATATCAGTTGGTTGGTCTAAAACAAACCTCACTCTGAAATCCAGTTTACAATGGTCCCAGTCTGGAAGTATTCCCAGGTTTCTGTCAAAAACAATTGTATATCATCTCTGAAGGAACCCACCTTCAACATAGGCATCAACAAATTCTCAAAGATAAAGTTCCAAAGAAAAGAAGCAGGATGCAGTCGGCATAAAACAGATAATGGAAGAAGTCACCATGAGTGAGAACCTGCAGAAGCAAACCCAGAAACTTAAGCTGTTAGAGTTAACAGAGACACTAAATATAAATTATGTTTATTATGTATAATGAAATAAAAAAGAAGCCTGACAATATGAGGAGCGAGTAAAAATTATAAAGAATGATTAGATTTTTTTAAAGTATGCAATCAAAATTCTAAAAATGAATAATAATAACAGTTGAAATGTAAAACTCAGTGAACGAATCTAATAGCAGATTAGACTTGCTGAGGAGAGTCAATGAACTGGAAGATAGCCAGAACGCAGCGCAGAGGTACAGAAGGTTAGATTTAAGAGATAAAACTAAGAAGACAAAACTAAGTTGTCTTAGTTGACAGGTTGTTTCATTTTAGTGTTTTGCCAAATTTAATCACTGTATACTTGTGAGAAATGCAATTTTCTCAATTTTATACTTTATTTTGATAGAGAATGTTAATAATTTACTAAAAAAACAAGAAATCCATCAAAAGATTCTTTCCTCTAATCAAAATATTCCTAAGAGCAACTCAAGAATCTCAAAATCAAATTGTGCACCCCATAGGAGCTTTCAGTTTTTATTTTATGCAGTTTGTCTCTGGCTTTTATAGAAATGAATTTCAATGTCTTTTTGTTTGCCGGATTTGTATTGAGAAATTGCAACTTGCCAAAAGCTTCAGAAGTTAAAAATTTAGGAGTACTCCCTTGAAAATATTTTGATTTACAATTTTCAACTAATTTTAAACAAAATATAACCAAAACTTTGAGGACTCATTTACAAAAAGTTTGGTACTATTACTTAGGTTAATTCATAAAACAGTCAAAGGCTCAAACACTTTTAAAATCCTGTGTAGTATACTTTTGTATTCATCATACAAAACCACACCCAAAATAAATTAGTTCAGTTACTGTATACCTACGAAACGTTTTATAAATTTCAGCTACAGCTTCTATTTCAATTAGTAAGATATCACAGTTTATTTGTACATAGTTGCAAATTATGTGTATCACAACCTATTACAAGGACATTTCTGTTCCATGCCTTCCTTAATTTAGTAAGCACATTATTTTTACCACAGTGTATTCATATTAGTACCAAAACAAATTAATCTTCACTGCTGAACTTTGAAATGGACTCATGACAACATTCACAACAATGTCCGTGCTTTCACCTTCCAAAAACTTTGAATCTATGAATTGAATTTTTTTTAAAATTGGCTCATTATTGGCCGAGTGCGGAGGCTCACGCCTGTAATCCCAGCACTTTGGGAGGCCAAGGCAGGCAGATCACAAGGTCAGGAGATCGACACCATCATGGCTAACACGGTGAAACCCCATTTTTACTAAAAATACAAAAAATTAGCCAGGCATGATGGCAGGTGCCTGTAGTCCCAGCTAGTCGGGAGGCTGAGGCAGGAGAATGACGTGAACCCAGGAGGCGGAGCTTGCAGTGAGCCGAGATCGTGCCACTGCACTCCAGCCTGAGTAACAGAGAGATACTCCTTCTCAAAAAAATAAATAAATAAATAAAAATAAAAATAAAATTTCTCATTATTGAAATTAACTGATTTTCTATTTGAAAAATCTGATGACACTGACATAAAATTAGAATCATTTAGCTATTTGCCAAATTTCTCTGATAACTGAGCTAACATATTAATAGCTATTACTCGACCTTTTGTACATGCACAAGAAACATTGGAATTGAAAAAGAGTGAAGTTAATTTAGAAGAACGGTCGTTTAATCTAAGTGAGAAGTCATGCTTCACAGAATGATGAGCAAATGCACCATTTTCCCTGCATAGGTTAGATAATTGTCTTTGAGCATGGTTGTCTTAAAATAACTACTAACATTTGGTGTATATGCTGCTGCTGCTTCAGCAGATGTGTGTCTTTTGGTTTTCACAGGTTCAGTGATTAACGCTTTGGCCTGATAGAAGGTTAATGTCTAAAATCATTTTGTGCAAGTTACACATTCATCATGAACTTTTACGAAAAGCAGAAATCCAGTACTAAACTGTTCATTTGACGTGTGCTCCTTTGAAATTATAACTTATTGCTGTCAAAGATTTTTTTTTTTTTTTTTTGAGACGGAGTCTTACTCTGTCGCCCAGGCTGGAGTGCAGTGGCCGGATCTCAGCTCACTGCAAGCTCCGCCTCCCGGGTTTACGCCATTCTCCTGCCTCAGCCTCCCGAGTAGCTGGGACTACAGGCGCCCACCACCTCGCCCGGCTAGTTTTTTGTATTTTTTAGTAGAGACGGGGTTTCACTGTGTTAGCCAGGATGGTCTCGATCTCCTGACCTCGTGATCCGCCCGTCTCGGCCTCCCAAAGTGCTGGGATTACAGGCTTGAGCCACCGCGCCCGGCGCTGTCAAAGATTTTTTTAACTAAGAAAGCACTATCAAAACTAAATAAACGGTTGTGGATTTATACTCTACAAGAGAAAGCAAAATCACTGTATGTAGCAAGGGTGCCCAAATGATATTCATACTCTCCAGAGAAGGATTACTCAGCATCTTTCCTGTTCATGTTAAACTGTTAGGGGCTTCCTGCTGAGCCTGCCACCCCATCTGGTGGTTGCAGGCACAGGACGCAGCACAACAGACTGGTACATCAGCTGCCTGACGGAGGCAGTGGCACTGAATAATGCTGAGCACCTGAGTCTGAGTACACTTCATTTGATTAGTGATTGTCTTGCCTGCTGTACTTCAGTAGGAGACATTTTCAAGGCTGGGATTAGGGTGAGGCAAATGTAGCCTTTGCCTGGGGTGCAAAATTTAAGGGAACCCCAAAAGTTCAGCAATCAAGACAAATAATATTTTAATGCAATACATTAAGATATCAAATTTAATGCACAACAATCTATGATTAACAAAATATCAAAATTTTAAATAAAGACAGGATTTAATTCCTCACTTGCACTGTGAGTGCCTCACTCACCTCACTCCAATCCCATCCCACAGATTCTGCTTTTGTGGGTCGAATAAAAGAGATCTGTGGGAGAAGAGAGGCTACCCTGAGTGAGGAGGCAAAGAAATTTCATTCTCCCTCCTAGCCCTTCCTTTGGCCCCAAGTGCCTCTGCTTTAAGTTTTCTGCTGCCAAAATTAAAAGTCAAGCCTATGGTCACCCCGAAAACATGCCTACCACTGGGGGAAATAGGATGCCAGAGAATCAGGGAAACTCTAAATATATTTGTGAGTGACTGCAGCAGTTTTTACATAGCCTGCCAGGCCCAATGCAATGGATGGTTCAGCCCTCCAAAAAATGCATCATTTTCTTCAGATTTCAAAAAATTGTTTATTTGTTTTAATTGACACGTAATAATTGTACATATTTTGAGGTGCAGTGTGATATTTTGATACATGTATACAATGTGTAATGGTCATATCAGGGTAATTAGCATACCCATCACCTCAAACATTTACTGTTTTGGGGGGTTGGGAACATTCAAACTCCATTCAGCAACAATTTATTGTGCATTTTCAAATAGCTAAAAGAAATGCATCTTTGATGTTGTTCACAAAAACTTCAAAATTGGTCAGAAGAGAGCATTAATTATTTAATAACTTAATATCAAGGCCACACTGCAAAAGATGAAAATACAATTCAAAGATACAGCCAACTACATTTTCCTAACTAGCTTACCACAGAGGACTACTCAATACTGCAGTGACAGCAGAGGCCAAAAAGCACAGTGCCAACAATTTTAAAGATGCCCTAAATTTGAACTTCTTTCCATTATTGAGTTCCCACTAAAATCATGAATTTCAATCAGTGCAATTCCCCCTTTCCCTTACAGTAATTAAAATCTCAGAGACATCACAATCCAAACTATTCTCTTCTCTTTTTTTTCCTTACTCTGCTGCTGGAGCTAATGTGGTCCTACTGTCACCTCCCCAGTCAAATTTCTGTAAACCTGAGTCTCCCTTGTGTCCCCACACACCTCCTACCTAAGTTTTAGCTCTAAATCGCAAACAGGTCAGTGTCACAAAGGATCTAGTTTGTCCCAGTAGCATTAACCTTTTGCCCAGGGGATAGCTATTGCTGTGTGTATCTGTCTTACACATGTCAGCACAGCCTCAGGAATGGAGTCCCAAATGCAAGCATGAGATGCCACAGAGGAAGAAAGCAGTAGTTACAAATGTTGTGAGCTATCAAGTAGCTTCTGCCAACCCTTGACAGGAGCCCTCAAGCTGGAAATGAAATGGTGTATTACTTTACTCACCTTCCATTGCATTACAAACTTGCTACCATTTCTCTTTTCAGGGAGAACAAAAAACGCATGCTCTGTCTTCCTGCTTCACCCTAGCCACTCCCATCCTTAGTGCCAACCCTGAGGGGCAGCATTTTATTGTGAAGGGCAGGATCCCAGCGATTAGCTGACTGGTACTCCTAGTGTTGCTCATTCCCAATGCTTACTGCCTGGCCCACCTACTGGCAGAAACACTCAGAATATTATACTTAACTTGGACCTTCACTGTCTTTTCCCCTTAGTTCACATCAGATCTTAGTCATATGTATTTTTATGGTAGCCCTAGCTCTGCAAAAATCAAAGGGCTTAACCTGGGCTGCTTAGGGGACATCTTCTATCTATTCCCAACTAGGGCGCTTTATCAATCCTGGCTTAGTGCCTAACATTCCAAAATAGCTTTAAGGAGTTCACTGTTGAAGGAGTACTCCAGAATTGTATCTATCCCTTTGTAATCTTGTCTTTTAAGACTAGTCTGAATGCCCTAAGTGGAGCCGCCAGCTTGCAACTGCTGAATGAAGATGGAGTTCTTTGGTCAAACATCAACTGGCACATCCAGGCAAACTTTTACCAGTTGTGTAAGGCTCTTTGGTAAGTTTACCAAAAGATAAAAATATATGTGAACACAACCCCTGCCCTCAGGAAGCTTACCGTCCAGTGATGGGATAGAACAAGAGCACAGATTGTCCTGCTATAAAATAAAATGAGATGGTTGCATAAGGGAGGACAGCTAACAGGAGCATGGGATGTGGTTATGATTATCTCCATGAGATTTTTGAACAGTCGAAAAAGTTTTCCTGAAGGAGATGGATTCCGATCCACATTTAAAGGATGAATAAAATTTCTACAGATGGTAGTGAGATAGGAAGTAGAATCTAGACAAGGCTGGTAGGCTCCCATGGTCTGGTATCACCTCCTCTCATGAGCTCCTATATCAGGTACTTTGTTTCCTAATAGCCCAAGGACTCTATTTCTGAATCTTCTTTGAACAATATGGGTCATTCTTTGATCACACATGAGACAGGACAGCTCAAACAACAGTCAACTGCATCCCCTCCTTCACTTCACCCTAAACTGTCACAGGCCTTCAAATCCATCTGTCGTTACATCCATTTTTTATGGTCTTGTCGATGGTGCCCTTGCTGTCTGCTGGCACCTTTTGAAGTGGGTCCATTGATGATGCTGTGAATCTGCACTGCACATGGAGATCAAAACCTCATGCTTTTTAGAATTGTGCACAACATAGCAGTGAGGACGCAAGGGACTCTGCTGCTAATATTAATAAACAATAATTAATTAATAATAGAAATGATTTAATGGTGTGTGAACTTTGTGTCATCTCTGCAGGCTGCTAAAGGCCTCTTTGGTTATATAGCTCTGTGAGCTTGAGCTTAGCGAAATAGATAAGGATGCTAGTCAAGTGATATGCTTAAATAACATCCCTGAATTTTGATGGTAAAAAAATATCCTGGAAGAAAATCTCAACTGATGAAGTGTTAGTGACCTCAGGTAAAAAGACTGTGTGCTCCCTGAAATGGATGGAGGATGGAAGGAGAATGGATGGAGCAATTTGTTCAGAAGAAGAGCCAGAGGGTGATGCCATATAGAAAGACAGAATCCAAATTTACTTCCGTCAACAGTATATAAGTGTTCCCCTTTCTCCACAACCTCGCCAGCATCTGTTATTTTTCGACTTTTCAAAATAGCCATTCTGACTGGTATGAGATGGTATCTCATTGAGGTTTTGATTTGCATTTCTCTAAGGATCAGTGATATTGAGATTTTTTTCATTTGCTTGTGGCCACAAGTATGTCTTCTTTGAAAAGTGTCTGTTCATGTCCTTTGTCCACTTTTTAATGGGGTTGTTTGTTTTTCTCTTGTAAATTAGTTTAAGTCTCTTACAGAGGTTGGATATTACGCCGTTGTCAGATGCATAGTTTATAAATATTTCCTCCCATTCTGTAGGCTGTCAGTACGCTCCATTGATAGTTTATTTTGCTGTGCAGAAGCTCTTAAGTTTAATTAGATCCCATTTGTCAATTTTTGCTTTTGTTGCAATTGGTTTTGGTGTCCTTGTTATGAAATCTTTGCCCCTTCCTTTGTCCTGGAGGGTATTGCCTAGGTTGTCTTCCAGGGCTTTTATAGCTTTGGGTTTCACATTCAAGTCTTCATTCCTTAAAGAGCTAAAACCAGAACTACCATTTCACCCGGCAATCTCATTACTGGGTATATACCCAGAGGAATATAAATCATTTTATCATGAGGCTACACGCATGCATATGTTCATTGCAGTACTATTCACAATAGCAAAGACGCAGAGTCAACCTAATGCCCATCAATGACAGATTGGACTTTTAAATGTGGTACACACACACCATGGAATACTATATATAAAATAAAATTCTTTCATAAAAAAGAATGAAATCATGTCTTTTGCGGGAACATGAATGGAGTTGGAGGCTATTATCCTAAGCAAACTAGCACAGGAACAGAAAACCAAATACCACATTGTAAGTGGGAACTAAATGATGAGAACTCATGAACACAAAGAAGGAAACAACAGACACTGGGGCCTACTTTAGGGTGGAGAGTGGGAGGAGGGAGAGAAGCAGAAAAAATAACTATTGTGTGCTAGGCTTAATATGGGCGATGAAATAATCTGTGCAACAAACCCCTGTAACATGAGTTTATCTATAGAACAAACCTGGCACATGTACCCCTGAACCTAAAATAAAAGCTGAAAAACTAAATCCTGCACAGTTCCCAACATATAGTCAACACAAAAGTTAGTCAACAAGTAGTTATTGAGGCTTTATTTAAGGGCTTAATGTCAAGAGATAAAAAATTCTGGAGAGCCAGGTCCAGTGAGGTCACTCCTGCAGGATGATCCTGGGGGATGTCTATATGACAGAAAACACTTTGAGCAATAATTATTCTCACCTAACAGTCTTACATGTGTTGAGACTGGGAGGAATAAAGGTATACCATATACGCTTTTCTCCTGCTACATTTATTTTCACTCAACAAGGCTTTATGAAACCATTGCTATGTGCCAAGGTATCATTTACGCAACCAAACTTTCATTGAGTATTTACTACATTCTAGGCACCTGGGCAGGCCAAGGACCTGTGGAGGGTGATAAGAGAAAAGAAGGATATGAAAATAGAAAAATAGAGGCCCAGCACAGTGGCTCATGCCTGTAATCCCAGCACTTTGGGAGGCCAAGGAGAGCGAATCACTTAAGTTAGGAGTTCAAGACCAGCCTGGCAATCATGGTGAAACCCCTTCTCTACTAAAAATGCAAAAAAATTAGCTGGGCATGGTGGCGGGTGCCTGTAATCCCAACTACTTGGGAAACTGAGGCATGAGAATCACTGGAACCCGGGAGGCAGAGGCTGCAGTGAGCCGAGATCACACCACTGCACTCCAGTCTGAGTGAAAGAGCGAGACTGTCTCAAAAGAAAAAAAGAAAAGAAAATAGAAAATAAAGTGAAACGTGGTCAGCACAAGGTTTAGAGATCTTCACAGCAGTAAAGGTAGGGCACCAAACCCAGCCACAAGGACATGATGACTGGGCCAAGTTGTGAAAATAAACAGGAGCAACCAGGAAGGGACTGAGGAGGAAAAACATCCCAGATTGACCACTGTGCTCATGTAAGAACCAGGGCCATATGTGATTCTGGGTCATGACTGGCCATAGACCACCTTACTGATTGCTTGTGGGACACAGGAGTTATCTACCCAATGAGTTCCCATCTGCCAAAGGTAAAGAGTGTTTCTGAATATTACACCATCTTCTCCTATGGTTCTAATTCCTCCTGCTCTTCACTTCCCGTAAACCAGACCTGGGGACAGCAAGCTATGGGCCAGGGGCCAAATGCAGCCTACCTCTTATTTTTGTAAATAAAATGTTATTATCATACAGTCATGCCTAATAGTTTCCTTGCTGTCTGTGGCTGTTTTCACACTACAAAGATAGAGTTTGATAATTACAACTGAAACTATATAGACCACAAAACTCAAAATATTTAATATCTGTCTTTCCCAGAAAAAAATTGCCAATCCTTGAGCTAGACTACAGCAGCCATACTCTCAGCTCTTACCACCCTGGTTATCTGAACTCAGGAAGATATGGTCCCTTAAAGGAAACTTGTAACACCCCAGGAGTGAGTGGGAGAAGCGAGGGCAGGAACTGGAATTGGATGAGAAAGACTGTGGAAGAAGGGCCCCACCGGACAAATCTCATAGTAGAGGAAAGACATTCTCTCTGCCGAGTGTTTTGGGACCGGTATAAGAGGAAGTTATGAAGATACTGTGGCTTGTCAGAGGATTGAAATTCTTTTTCACAGTAAGATTGTTTCACACTGCCTACAAGAAAAAAAAATGTGCAGCAGAGAGTTCTTTTCATAAAGCATCATCACGCAAGAGGAAGGCTACCTCTCAGGTTTTTCAGCTGGGAGGACACATACAATTCAAATCAGAGCTGATGGCCCTCGGTGGGACTGGAACCACCTGAAGTAGAGAACGTAATCCACATCCCACACACCTCCAGACCCCTGTCTCTGGCAGCCTGATGATTAATGCTTACACCAGAAAGACGTTTCATTGACTGCCTTAGAGTCCCGTGAGCATGATGCAGTCAATAAATATTTATTAAATGTATTTTCCTTGGGCTTGCAGCACTTGCTCATAACCAAATAAGCAAGAATTGCTCAGGATGGTTCCAGAAAAATATATAAATGTATGTTAATGGATCCAAGCTTGAAATGGGGAGTAGGAAAGAAAATGTTCATCCATCTGTGTACAGGTTATCCAAATGGTGCTAGCTTTTGGGTAAATAAGAAAAAAACATGTTAAACAAGTCCCAGAAATGAGGATTGCAAGAGAGAGATAGAAGAAAGGAGGAAGGAGAGGAAAGGAGGGAAGGAAGGAGGGAGGGAGATTTACAAATACCTCTGCTTTGAACAAATGAACATATATACATTTTTTAAAGCCAATCTTTTTTTTTTCTCTCTGGCTTTATGTGGGTAATACTTTCATCTGTCACTAAAATGGCTCCTACACTCAAGGAACGGCAGAGAGTTAACTGAAATGGGTTCCCAAATTGCAACTTTTGCAATAAGGATAAAATATGGCTTTCTGCCACCCATTTGGAGTTACAGTGCCAATATGCTGATGCAATCCCCCATAAGCCCAGTCACATTAGATTCTGAATGGTGTATCGCCAATCTGAGCATGGGGAGTGGTGTTAGGATTTGTTTATTTAAGACTGAGCATTTATCCTGAATGAGAAACAAATTAAAATCTTGCATTTGAGGTAATATTAAAAGAGGGCAATGCAATTACCACATTCTCCCCTGAGCGTCCTCCTTAAGGTACTGTGAAGCCTGAGAATGCGCAGCTGCCAGCGGGGGTAGGAACTGTGCAGTGCTGGAGGTGAGATAAGGCATCTTCACGGCTGCATTTCCAGCTTTGTAGGGGGAAAACAATTTGCCTTTGGGAAATAACCCAACAAGCAATCCTATGGTTTTAATACAAACACTCAAAGAGGTTTTGGCCATGACCATCTGGGTCCAGCCCTTCACTGAATTGGAAAGACAGCAACGATAATGGTTGAACAGGCCTACCATGTGTTGGCTCTGAGTTTCCCCCCCCCCCCCCCCCCCCTGCCTGAAGAGGATACAGGGCTCCACCACTGTCAGGCATCAAGGAAGACACAGGTCTAGGGGAGAAATCAACACTTCTCAGGGTCCTTTTCAGGGGTCTACTGCAGAGATGGAAGGTCATCTAGTCTATGGTGTCCTGGACCTGCCTTGGCAGTAGTCATGGCCCTTTGCAGGTAATCTAAAGGAAACAGACAATGCTTGATTTGCAACATCGTGAGAGTTGTTTTAGCCCTTTTGATGACCTTCAGACAGCATTTGAGTGATAGGCTTTACAGCATCAACAGAACCAGGGAAACTTGCCCAGAGATGTATAGATTACTACACACCCCCAACATCATATCTTTTCCAAGTCCCTTCCTATAATTCCACTCTCTCCTGACTTTAAGACCACCTACCCACTTTCTAAAAGAGGCAGAAGGAAGAGTTTCTAGGAGTTTCCTTCCTGGGAGTCGTCATGACTTCTGATATAAAGTTTGACATGAAGTGTCCTCCTAGTAGTCAGACACTATACACTGAACACTTTCAGTGGCCCTTACAGACCAGAGAAGGAAAGCCCAGGTCCCTAGCACCAAAATGCAGAGAAAAGTTTCTAAAGTTTACAGTGATAAGAGGATGCTAAAGGAAGCCTTCATGCAAACAAAGCCTAATCCTAACATGGAGAAAGAAGAAAGCTGCAAACGCTTCCTGCCGTTGGGGCAGGATGCTCAGCAGGCTCACTCAAATCCAGCACACCTCTTGAAGCCCCTCCAGTAGACCACCTGCCATTCCAGGGCTTGCGTGTCTCCGCAGCTCCCCTAAGACTCTAAGGTATTGATCCAATTACCACTTGAGGTCACTTATCCTACTGCTGTGTTTTGAGCTGCTTATTGATGCACCTTTTCTCCCTGGAGAAATTACAAGCTCATAGCCCAGAAGGAAACACTGTGCTCTACCGTGGCAGGTGCCCAGTGGGAATTTATTGAGCGCATACTGAATAAAATTGCTTTACTTGTAACCCTGGCCCTAATTCTGGTCTAGAGATCCTAGGAGTCCAAAGAATACAGCAAAATAATTATGTGGAATGATGTGGAGCCAGCTGACAGCTGTGCTGCTCTTTGTCTGCAGATTTTTTAAGTCTCCGTTGACCATTCTGTCCCATGGATGTTGGAAACACCTGACTGTCAGAGAATCAATGTGTAATTCTGAGGTTTTGTCAGATAACATTTAAAAGCCAAAGGCCCTATAAGATATCATTCCTTCTCTTTAAAAAATGCTTATTTTAAGGTATAGAGCTATAAACTTTACAAGAAAAATATGCATAGAGAGATGCCTTTGAAAATGAAAGAGGCAGAATTGATGTGCTTATCACTGATATGAAAGGCTGATAGGAAGTACCTATCCTTCAAATCTCTGCAACATCTCAGGGGCTGTGCACAAATTCAAACATGTGGGCACATTCATTCAGATGACACTGTTTAGTGCCAGAGCCCAGGAGTGAGGAGATGGAGGAATGGCTTCAGACATGAAGTCATCATTTGCTGTGCTCCACTCTTCCTGCAATGAAATGTCATCCACACTGGTCCTTTGTGCATTCTAGTCTGTCTGCCTCAGCAGGTAGAGACCGTCTTTCTCCTCATGAAGTATGTATAGTCAGCCACACACTGACTCCTAGATGCTCAAAGAATTGATCACAATTTCTCCAGGAGCTGTTGTTTTTTGCTGACTTTAGGCCAATGCTTTGTCACAGAGACATGTTTACTTCCCCTCAAATTGTATGGACCGAGGTAGGACTGCTAACCTTTTATAATATCACATAAGGATTGAAAAAAACTACTATTCTGATCACCATTATCCCTTAATCCAGAAAGAATGAAAGTCAGTCTTTATATTAAATAAATTTACAACATTGTTCTTATTTTTCTGATTTCACTTACCTATACTTGGCTGTCCTGTCCCCAGCACAAGCATTTCAATAATGAAAATGTCTCTCCTTGAATGTTGCTAGATGGGTTCGGAAATACTGAAAAATCTAGCTGGCTTTTCTTAGGCATGATGGCATTGTATGGCATATCATAAAGCTTAAGGATAGAATATGGAAAAGGAATTGGAAAATAATTGTATAAATCATCAGGAATCAAAGGGTTTCCATGAATTTTCTTATTGGCAGGAAAAATATGGAATCTCTGATGCAGATTTTGGTGACCAAATCAGAACTTTATTCTTTCTTCTCTGTTCCAGGTACATGGCCATCATCCATCCCCTCCAGCCCCGGCTGTCCGCCACGGCCACCAAAGTGGTCATCTGTGTCATCTGGGTCCTGGCTCTCCTGCTGGCCTTCCCCCAGGGCTACTACTCAACCACAGAGACCATGCCCAGCAGAGTCGTATGCATGATCGAATGGCCAGAGCATCCCAACAAGATTTATGAGAAAGTGTGAGTAGAGATGACTCCTCATGCCAAAGCAATGATGGTGCAGGGTGCCTTCCTGGCCCCTTCTTGATCTTTCTTTCTTTCCATATTCTTTTGATGGTACCGATTTAATGTGTATCCATAAGCATTTCTCACATATACTCTCATATCACGTTACTATGTCCACAGTTATCAGGGGACTGTAGTATCCCAAATACTATTTTAAGCATTGAAAGATAATTTTTGAAATATAAGATCTAGATCCTGTTATAGCAGAGCCATATCCCTCGGGCCTTTTACCAGAGACATTACCCTGCCGGGATCTGCCTTTCTTTGCCTAGGAACTTTTTCCTAAGCTACGGAATGCGGAATGCCGCTCTTCTCTCCTGCACAGGATGCGGGAAGGTGGGGAATTACCTCCCACTCCCAGCAGCTCTCAACAATGACTGAAGGGCTGCTCTGTCTGTGAGTAGCCATTCTTTTATACCTTTACTTTCTTAATAAACTTGCTTTCACTTTGCACTGCAAAAAATAAGAAGAAGAACAAAGCCTGAGGGGAGCTGGCATCTGAACACCCGTCTCTCACCCCTCAGGGGAGTGTGTCTCTGTGGTGTGTGTTTTACATCATGTCCAAGCTTTTCTTGTGGGATTAATCTCCAGGGGTAGCTGCCTGGATAATATACCCTTTATTGGCCACTGTGTCTTCCCTATACTACAGCCCCCTTTTCCTACTGGTGTTTCTTCTCCCTGATAAGGTACTTGCACTTGAAAATCTTGAGATAGAGATTCCCCTTTGCAGAAGACCAAAACAATACAATTACACCCAGGATGTTACAGCTGGAGAAATAGAACATATGCAGGTGAAACACAGGTGAAGGCCAGGCCAGGCATTGAGACCTTATGAGCTACGGGTCCCTTACAGGGCAGACAGACTTACCTTCTAGGGGCCTGCCTGATCACATTTAGGGTTTTTCAAAGTATCCCAGCAATTTTCTCCAAGACTTCTTATCCTCGAGGCAACATTGAAATGGCATATTCTTTGTTTTGCTCTGCTCGAGTGAGCCACAATGTGACATTTATATTACAGTTAGTTTTCGGGACTCAGAGCACATAGATAACGTGGATCTTTTTGAAAGCCCTCTATAATTCTCCAATCTCAGGTTTTTTATGTGAATCATAAAAGAACACTGGTGTTAGAATCAAAAGATCTGAATTTTAATTACAAGATTGCCAGTTACTGGCCATGTGACCCTGGGCAAGGGTCACAGCCTCTCCTCGTTATTCAAATAAGAGATAATAGAGCTCTGTTTCCTATAAACAATTCTTGTGAAGATCAAACTAGATAATATATTCTCACCTTGTAAGCTATTAAATGCCATACAAAAGGTATGAACCAAATTGATCAGCTGGCTCAGATAGCAGTATAATTATGAGACCTTGAAACTTGAGTTAAAATGAGACGCCACACCTGTCATTCCCCCCAAGATTTGAGGGCTGAAAGCCTGTTGCACACAGTTACCCAGCTGCTTCTGTTCCATGAGCATGGAAATGCAGCTTGCCAGAAAGCAATACATAAAGCTCAGACGTCGCCTTCCAGACACAAACAGTGGGATTTAATCGATCAAGCAATGGAGGGATTAATGCTCAGCCTAGGAAATATTGAAAATTATTCTTTCAAATGAAACTACAAGCCTGAGCAAGGTCTCAGAGGGAGAAAGAACACAGCTTGTTACAAGCCATACAGGACCTGTGAACGTATTCAAGCCAGAGGGTTTCCTCAAAAGGGAAAAAAAGTCTCTGAATTAAAGCTCATTATATAAACTGCTTCAGAAATGTCGCCCGTCGTTTCCATGGGCTGTAGCTCAGCTCTTAGTTTTTCATGGTCTTTTCAAAATCTGATCACTTTCTACAACTTTTGTTTCAAATACTCATAGTTCTTTAATCTTATAACAAATTCAAAGTTTAACTTGGAAATAAAGATTAATTTTCCCACAGATCTCTGGGGTCTTTTCCAAAAAAGAATACTGTTTTGGGGGGAGTCTTATTTTTGAACATTTTGGTGTTTTTTGGTGTTTTATGCTTATGAATGAATAGAAAATCCCTTTGAGACTCAACATGATGTGTTGGATTGTCTTGTTTCCTTGCTTTGAGAATTTAGGGTAGCTGCTACTGGATATACAGTTACGATTGCAATTGTTGTTTATTTCATCATTTTAACCTAAAAAATAAACTTGGCTTAACAGCATCTATTGTTATCTATTCATGAATTGTAACATGTTTATTGATACAATAGTAAGTCAAAATAGTGTATTTGTCACTCACTGAATGACAGTGATGGAAACATAAGTGCATAGCATAGCTTTATTCAAACCTATTTTGTTTTTGTCAGTATCATTCAAAAAACATTATAATATATTTCTAGACAATTTCAATTTTACCATGTCTAAGCAAACTACTTAATTATATTCTCTTCTTTTAGAAGAAATGATTGCCACTTTCAGAGTACACAACAATCCCAAATTTGAAACCAGATGGAAACTTTGTTTTGAGGCAGTATAATAATTAGAAGAGTGTGTGCTCTGGAGTTAGATGAGCGATCAGCTCCCAGTCCCATCACTGTCTAGCTGACTCATAATGGTCAAGTAATTTAAGGCTCTGAGCCTAATAGTACAGACAGTCCCCCATTTGCGAAGGTTCAAATTGCAATTTTTCAGCTTTACAATGGTGGGAAAGTGATATGCATTCAGTAGAAACTGTAATTTGAGTATTCATACAACCTTTCTGTTTTTCATTTTCAGTATAATTTTCAATAAATTACATGAGATAGTCAACACTTTATTACAAAATAGGCTCTGTGTTAGATGAGTTTGCCCAACTGTAGGCTAATGTAAGTGTTCTGAGCACATGTAAGGTAGGCTGGGCTAAACTATGATGTTTGGTAGGTTAGGTGTGGTAAGTACATTTTCAACTTAAAATATTTTCAATTTATGATGGGTTTATCTGGATCTAACCCTATTGTAAGTTGAGGAGCAGCTGTACATTCCACAAAGAAGCATAGAGAGATGTAAGTAAAAATAACCTACATGAAATCCTCAGCCTAGTGCCCTGCATAGAGGTAAGGGTCTAGTGAATGTTAACTACCAATGTTAGCATCATTCATTAATCTGGGTTCACTGGAAGATGACTGGCAGCAGACAGTGTGATGGGCAGATGCTTAGACCCAATTTAATTGATGAATAATTTGTGTAAGCTAATTACATGAAACTTTTCGTGAAAAATCTCAGGCTGCTGCACCTGCCTTCTGGCTGTATGGTGGGCCTGCAACCATGATCATTCATTCAAACTCTTTACTAACTTTTACAAATACAGTTAGATTAACATTTACTAAAACATCGATTAAATTAAGCCCTATTAAAGACAGGAAATCCGATAAAAGAACGGACAAAGGTTTTGAACATGGGCTTCACAGACACACACACACACACACACACACCATCCACACAGCCAATAAATATATGAGGAGGCACACAAATTCATTTGTTACCAGTGAAATGCAAATTAAAGCGATAATGAGATCTTACTACACAGCCATCAAACTAGAAAATATTAAGAAATCTGACAAAACTAAGTGTTTCAAACTGAGCAATAAGAACCTTTGTCAACTGCTAGAAGAAGTATAAATTAATAATTACATTGGAAAAAAAATTTTTTTTTTTAAAGATGGAGTTTCACTCTTGTTGCCCAGGCTGGAGTGCAATGGCGCTATCTTGGCTCACTGCAACCTCCACCTCCCGGGTTCAAGCAATTCTCCTGCTTCAGCCTCCAGAGTAGCTGGGATTACAGGTGTCCACCACCACGCCCAGCTAATTTTTTGTATTTTTAGTAGAGACAGGGTTTCACCACATTGGCCAGGCTGGTCTTGAACTCCTGCCCTCAGGTGATCCACTGGCCTCGGCCTCCCAAAGTGCTGGGATTACAGGCATAAGTCACCATGCCCAGCCCAGAAAATACTTTCATAGTGTCTAGAAAAGAAGAAGCTATGCATACCCTATAACTCAGAAATTTCACTTGCAGGTAATTACCCTAAGAAAAACCCATGCACGTATGCTCTCGATTACATCAAACAAAATGTTCCTATCAGCATTGCTCTTAATACCCCCCAAACTGGAGATGTTTCAAATATCCATCATCAGTAGAATGGATTAAAAAATTAAAAAATGTGGTGGCCCAGTGCGGTGGTTCTTACCTGTTATCCAAGCACTTTGGGAGGCCCAAGCAGATGGATTGCTTAAGCTTAGGAGTTCAAGACCAGCCTGGGCAACATAGTGAAACCCCATCTCTACAAATAAATTAGCTCTGCGTGGTGGCAAGTGCACCCGTGGTCCCAGATACTCGGGAGGCTGAGGTGGGAGGATCGTTTGAGCCTGGGAGGCAGAGGTTGCAGGGAGCTGAGGTCACTCCACTGCACTCCAGCCTGGGTGACAGAGTGAAACCCTGTCTCAAAAAAAAAGAAAAAAAAATGTGGTGTCTTATAAAAATTTGAAGTGCCTTATATAAGTAGAAGTCAACACAAATATAGATTGTTTCTCTCTTTATAAGACAAAACATAGCCTATTATGCACACTGTTATGCACCTTGTTTTTTTAAACTCAGTATGTCTTAGAGATATTTCCATATTGTTCATAAAGAGCTTCTTTTTTTTTTTTTTTTTTGAGACAGAGTCTCTCTATGTCACCCAGGCTGGAGTGCAGTCCCATGATCTCAGCCCTCTGCAAGCTCTGCCTCCCGGGTTCACGCCGTTCTCCTGCCTCAGCCTCCTGAGTAGCTAGGATTACAGGTGCCCACCACCATGCCCGCCTAATTTTTTTGTATTTTTAGTAGAGACAGGGTTTCACCATGTTAGGCAGGATGGTCTCGATCTCCTGACCTCGTGACTGTCCCTCCTTGGCCTCCCAAAGTGCTGGGATTACAGGTGTGAGCCACCGCGCCCGGCCCCTTCTCTATTATTTTCTTAGTATTCCACTTTTTGAATGTATGCTATTATTTAACCCATCATTTATTAGTGGAGTTTAGATTGCCTTCAATGGTTTGCTATTACAGAATGCCACCATGCATAACATTTATAAATATCATGCAAGAATACCTATGGCATAAAATCTCAAAAATAGACTATATCATCTTAATTTTGATATTTGCCCTCCATGCAGGATTGTACTAATTTACATTCTCACCTGCAATGTGTGAGAGTTCCTGTCTCTCCAAGGCCTCACCAGCAAAGTATATCATGAAGCTTTTAGATTTGTATCCATATGATGGGGAAAAAAAAAAAATGAGAATGGGATCTCATAGTTAAAATGCTCATTTCTCTTTTAGGAGTGGGGATGAACATCTTTTTATAATTTAATGGTCATTCGTATATATATATTTTATAATCTGCTTATTTCATTTACCATATCATAAACGATTTCCTATGTTATTAAAATTGTTTCTACGACATGATGTGAAGACACACACACGCACGTGCACATACACACATATGTTGTTAACAAATCCCCTTTCGAAAATGTATTACTTCCGTGGTTTCTCTTAACTGACTAGTAAGATAAGCCACTAGCTTCAAAGTGAGCTGCTTCTAGCTATATTCCTAGATCCCTGAAGGAACTGGTTCAGTTTTGTCTGCCATTCCCTGTCTATGTTTACAATCCACAGTTATAGATGATTTCGCTAACATTATAACATTCATGAAAATGGGGACTTAGGCTCATCATTAATACAATATTATCATAATTTTTAATTAAGTCCTGCAATAATTAGCAACCCAGCAGCTTAGCATGGCTGCTCTGGCAAAACTATGACACTACACAGGAAGTTCTAGGAAGGTGGAGATGACTGACAGGTAATAAAGAAAGATTTTACATGTGATCAAAGGTGACTTTTCCCATTGGAGAAGAAAGCACAGAAAAAGAAAGGTGAATGCATGAAGAAAAATTTGGCTTTGCAAAATGTATTGACCGTTTCCTTTTTTCTATAAAAACTGTGAGGAGTATGCAGTAGTTTTCAAAGATAATCAGAGCTACACCCACTCTTGTAGTTGTTATGTGGGCTGTAAGATGGCGATGGTCCCAGAAGGTACTAGGGCAATGCCCCTGAGGACAAGGAAGATGAACGAGCCACCATTTCTTCATCAGAGGACCCTCCACCAAAGCCAAGAAAAAATCTGTAATGAGGATGAAAAATGAAAAAGACATCCAAAAAAATGAGATTTAGACAAGCTGGGAATTTCTGCTTCCCTGAGTCATTTATTAATATTGGCCATATGTCATTTTCTGATAATTAAGTTTCTATGTACATAACATTATGGTAGAGTTTTAGCAAGAAGTAAGACATTCCTATTCTGAATTCTAAATATTACCAATAATAATGGGAGAGGAGACTATGTTAGAAAACAGAATCGTTCATTGATATTTTGTGGAAATGTGAGTGAATATGAATATGTTAGCTCTAATATAATTCTCTACAGGTACCAACTGTAACAGAAGCTACAAAAATATGCCATTGTCATTATTTACAGCACTTTATCTTTTGTATATTATGATTCATTATCAAAAATCAGCTGAAATGTTTATATTTATATGTATTATTTACTTTCGTTCACAATAATAAAAATTGAAAATCAGCTCATTAACAGGGAGTAAGACAGGAATATTTAAAAATATACCTACAGCACTACTTCTCAAATTTTCCACCTTCTTGATTATTTTACAAATTAAAAACAAAAAATGTGGATCCTTTGCCAAGCTGCTCTAGGCCTTGGCCAAAGGGGTGTCAACATATTTGTGTTTCCGGGATTGACTGTTTATGCTAGCTGTTGTGATTAATCTCTTCCCCTGACACCCTCTACACTTATAAAGATAGCCCAGAGCCCCTAGTATTATCGCTTTGGCTGATGAAAAGCAATTAAACTGAGAAGGAAGAGTGCATTGACACTGCAGGGGAAGATGCTAGCATAAAAACATGCCCTTAACCTTGACCCCCAGACAGAAATCAGAGTGAACAAAGTCAAAAAAAAAAAAAAAAAAAGGGAGGAAAGTCCACGTTACTGCAGAAACTAGGAAGGTTGCCACACAAATGTCAGAAATTTTACTACATTTCTGGTAGACATTGTACAGATAGGGCCAAACAGGAAGCAGCCACCAAGGGCTGTTATGGCCTCTATATACCAGTAGCGCCTAATTAGGAGGTGAAAGTGTGAGCCTTGAAGCCTTGAGAAAGATGGGCCCACCCAATTTAGGACTCCTTTGGGGTGCTGCCATCAACTTCCGGAGGCAGCTGCCCTCAGATGGAGAAAGAGAAAGCACAGAGGCCAGAGAGCATAATTCACAATAAGATTAAATGGATGATTTTCTACAAAACCATAAATTATCAAACTGATACAGCTTGGAGGTAAAGGGGAATGAAACTACTGTTCAAAAATTACATTTACAAAAGGCACTGGTATCAAAATCTGTGCAGGGAAAATCTTTCAAATACCCTTATAAGTTATTCAAGAGTACAGAACAATGTGGAAATCTTGCTCATTTATTATAGAGATTTGGTAAAACCTAAATACAGAAAGCTAACAAAGACAACTCCAAAAACAAACCTTCAGACCAACTCCATTTACAAATATAGGTACAAACATCCCAATTAAAACATTCACCAAAAAAATACAAATTATATTGAAACAGCAATGTTATGTTTTTGAGCATGACTTTTTCTAGCAAATAATACTAGTAAATAAATTATCAGGAAATCTGTTATTATATTTCTTCAAATTAATTTGTTAAAGGAGAGCATCATATATTTGCCTCAAGAAATGCCAAAATTAAATTTGTTAAAATGTAATACGTGTTGAAGAAAAAAGTAGCTCATTTCAGCAATAATTATTCAGCAATAATCCTTGACAAAATAAAATGAATAATGGATCTCCTTTTCAACAAAAACAAAGTAAGAATCCTGAGAATAATTAAGAAACAGCCAGAATTTATGTGAAGAAAATGAAAAATATCATGCTAATTTAGACTTTACTGGATGGTATAAGAAAATATTTGAGAACTACATTCCACGTGATTCAAAATGCAGAAAGTGTTTAAGTGTATGTAGAAAACAGTTTCCCTTCTATCTTTATATAATTCTTAAGGATATCAGTTCTTCTCAAACTATTCCTAAGAGTATGTTTAGGCAGTTTGATAAAGTGAATCATCTGAAAGAGTTAATGGATAAAAACTGTTCAAGAAAATAATAAACAAGAAGAATTAATTTTGATATCAGCAAAATAACTTTTAAGAGAATAATAATAAATGACTTGCCATTCAAGATATCAAAATACACAGTACTAGAAGCAGAATCGTTCAATAAAAGCAAACTAGAAATTACACACGCACGCACAAAAACTCAAACGTATAAAAGTTTGTGTTTAGTATATGCTAAAGATAGCATGTCAAATTTGTAGGGATTATTCCATAAATATTTTTGGAAACCTGAATAACCTAAAATTGTAGGATTCTGTACTTGAATGAGTTTGTAGATTACTCTCTATTCTACTGCTGCCCACAACTTGGAGAGTCACAATATATAATAGCATATTGGAGCCTTTGAGATGGTTTCCTTTTCAATTTTTTAAAATTTTATACATAATATATTTGTGTGGTTTAAAAATCAGGGAGTGTAAAAAAGTAATTAGGAAAAGATTTCTCTCTCTTTCTCTCATACTTGCCCTCTTTCTACCCCTACCACTTTATGGATAACCACTATTCTTGGTTTCTAATAAACCTTCTAACATTTCTTAATGTCATCTAAGAAAGTGTAAACATATATTGTTACTGTCTCCTTTCTTAATGTACAATACAATATATAATATATTCTGACTTTTTCTGTTAGCAATCTTGGATATCCTTTCCCATCAGTATTGCAAGCATTCTCACTTCTTTTCTTTACAGCTGCATAGTATTCCTTATATGGAGAAACCATAATTTACTTATCTAGTATGATATTGACATATCTTTGCATTGTGTCTAATGTTTTGCCACTTCAAATTCTATTGCAAAGACTAGTCTCCATTCTGGTAAGTGTTGATTGCAGTAAAGAAATTCAGTGGTTTTTCCTAAACCTTGTGCTTCTCAAACTTATTTGATTGTGAAATCCTTCTTTTAATTAATCCTGTAAACATCACACAGAAGTATTATCCATAAAACATATTCTGGGGAAACTCTGGACTAATCATAATACTGGATTCCTTTCTCACAACTTAAAACCAATATAAATTCCAAATAAATTGAGATGGAGTAGAGGCTTTCAAAGCATAACCCTCAAGGCAGAAGCCGTAATGAAAGATTGCTGGTTTGCATATGTAAGTAAATAGATACACAGATACAGATGTAGTTATAGATGTGTTTGTTAAATTCTATATATCCAGAAACTCCAAGAAGAACTTCTGCATGTGACGAACTGAGAAAAAAATTATAATATATGAGGAAAACTAACATAGAGGACTCTAACTTATCAATAAGAGTAAGGCAACCCTCAAAAAACTACAGCCCATAAAAGATTATGAAAAAATTATATTCCAAATAATGGATGCAATTTTTCCTTTATTTGAGTGGCCCATGTTAAAACTTAATGAAAATGTTAAGTATCAATGAGGTTATAGGGAAGGTGGGAGCTGTTTTCAGGAGCAGAGTTTGACAATATCTGTCAAGGTTTTCAAAAGTATAGTTGGTTTGAATCAGCAATTGCATTCTTAGAAAGTCTTAACTGCAATTATACTATGTAAGATTTGATGTCCGCATGGTTTATAGAGCTGTAAAATTAGAAACAAATACCAAATCATAAAAGATTGATTAAAGAAATAATGGATCATTCATACAAAAAACTATACAGCTGTTAAAATGGCATTATACAAGCACATTAATTAATGCAAAAATATTAATAATATTGATCATATATTATGATCATATTATTTATCATAATATTACAATTAGTAAATAAAGCAGGCTTCAAAGTAATATGTGCAGTTAGTGCCCCTTGTATGTTTTATAAAGTGTATCCATGTACTTATGGGTTGTAGGTGAAAAGTCTGGAAAATTATGCAGCAAAATTTAATACGCAATGTTTTTACTTTGATGTGGAATAGTAGGTCATCTAAACCTTTTACTTTAGCTTTTCTGCAGTTTAAAATAATTTATCTCTACTGAAAATAAATTCTTGCCTTGACTGCATTTTTTAATTAAGTAACATGAACTTTTTAAGACATCTACTTTTAGAATAAAAATATTATCACTTGAAAAAAATCACCAGGAAATAAAAAGATGAAATAAAATGAGTATTTTAGCACCTGAAAAATAGACCACAATCATTTTCTCACTAAATTCTTAAGACACTGTTCCATGGTCTTCCAACATTTACTTAAGTGAAGAAATCTGATACCATCTGATTTTTTCCCGTTTTACATAATTTGTGATTTCTGCCTGCATACATTTAAGATTTCTCTTTATCTTCTTGTAATTCTTCATTTCGTACTGTATTTTCAAAAGCCGCACCAGAAGACATGTATATGTAGAGGATTCTGTCATTTTCTGTCATTGCTAAGAGCTTTTAATCTAAAGTCAGATCTCTAGTTCAGGGAAATTCTCCTTTAAAAACACATTTTTTAATGGCCTGCCCTCTTTTCTGCTCTCCTTTCAGAGTTACTGCTACACATAAATTGTGTGCTTTCCATGCCCCTTACTATTTTACTAACTTGATTATTTCTTTCATCTTTTTATGGTTTCTGGGTGAATTCTTAGGCATTTCTGATGAAACTGTAAGATGAAGAGATTATCTGCTCTTCACGGCTTCCTCTGCATTTTTAATGTTGTAATCATGTTTTCATTTGAAAGCAGTATTTTCTGCCCTTTTCAAAAGTGCAACAGTATTTTCAGTTCTGTAATTATGTTTTCATTTGAAAGAAGTATTTTCTGCCCTTCTCATAAGTGCAACAGCCTCTCAAATCTCATTTAAAAACAAATATGGGATTACTTTGAATTTCCACCTGTTTCTTGAAGTAAGATATCTCACAGACACTTACTTTTCTTCCCACATTAGCTTCAGCAAACATCCAACCGTTTTCTCTTTTTGCTCATTCTAATAACTGTAGCCCGGAGAGTTAAAATGGATTCCAAGTTACAGAGATCCCTACTCAAGTCTTTCAATTCCAGATTTAAAAGGGGTACGTGTGGCTTTGCTGTGGTTCTGCCCTTCCCAACTGCGTCAACACTGTACAGGAGCAGCCTGGGGATATTCAGAGCCCTGCCCCTACCTCATTAGTCATTACAGTTCATGTCTCCAGATGATCAAGCCAATGGGAAGTGCACATTGGCCCGCGAGCTGTCAGTTTCTTACCCTAATGCCAATTGCACATCCCAAAGATAACAGTAGGTTCAAGGTTTGGCCTCACCCCTTCTCTCAAGCCCTTGGTCAGCTCCACCCTGCAGCCTTCAGCGCTGCAGCAAGTTCCTTACAATTGTTTTCCCAAAAAGGTTGTTCTTCCTGCAGCAGCCCAGATTCTCCTTCAGTTTGGTCTCAGCTGCTCAGTAACTGAAGAAATTTGTTCTGGCCAATGGGTGACCTCCTGCACTTGTTTCCAGAGCTGAGATGAATTTTTACATTCCTTTGATAATTTCAGGAACCGTTTCAGAGGGAAAAGGAATTAACTATATTGAGCTTAAATTGGAGTATTATGTACAAATTTTGAAATGATTTCTTTCATATTTTCTAGCTGGTGATATATCAAAGTAAGTTAGTTTTGTGAACTTATCTTTTATCTAGCCAATTTTTTGATTCTAATAGTGATTAAGCTGTTTTTTTCCAGGAATACAATCATATCATCTATAAATAATTATTTTGTCTCCATCTTTCTAGCAGTTATGCCTCTTATTTCTGCTTCATGTTGTACTGGAATGACCCTAACTTTCACAGTATTAAATAATAATAATTTTGTTAACTTTCTTGCTTTTCTGGAAACACCTACAATACTTTACCATTAAGTAGGTTTTTGGTTATTGGTTTCACAATTAAGTTGAGTGTTCAATGAACTGCTGAGAAGACTGTTTATCAATAGTCACACATTTTATTATTTTAAGAAGCATTATACTATTCCCAGTATGACAGAGTTTTGCAAAAATATATCAGCATCTGTTGAGAAAAGTATTTTTAATATGCTCCATGTATGCAAATCATTTTAATTCTATTCCCTGTATCTCTTCAGTAAATCTTAGTTGGTCACGTTAAGTTATGCTTTTAATATACTGACTAGTTATGTTACATAGGATTTTTATATCAACATCAAAAAGTAATATTTGCTTGGTTTTCTGTGTGCTGTCTTTGTCAGATTTTGGTATCAAGGTTAGGGATGCTTTTAAAAACTGTCTTTGTTTTCCAAAATAGCATTGAAATTGGCAAAAGAACTTACCCATAAAACCAGCTGGCCCTTGAGCCCTTTATGAAAGAAACTCTATAGCACATTTTATTTCATCACTGCCACTTTTAGTTTATCTGCTTTTTCAATTTGTTAATTTATATTTTTAAGAAAAAAATCTATTTCATAGTGACTTAAATTTAATAACATACAATTTTACATCAATTATACATCATCTTTTCACATTTTTAATTTCTACTTCCTCTGTTTTTATTCCAAAATACTTGCCAAAATAGTTTATTTACCAGTTCTATTGCCTTTCATTCTTTAATGTAGCTTTTATTTTTATTTTTCTCCCCCTACCTAAGTTCGTTTAAATGCGCATTTTCTGGATTTTTTATTTTATTGCTCAGTTCATTTATTTTCGATTGTCAAATAGTGAAAACATCTACCAATAAAATTCATTTTGTCTCCATTCCATAAACACTGATATATAGTGCTCTCGTATTCTTTACTTTTTAAACAATCTACCACTATATAAATTTTTTTATTGACTCAATAGGCATTTAGGAAAATTTTAAGTCCACGGTAGTTCAACTTTTCTTTCTTTCTTTTCTCCTTTCTTTTTTCCTTCCTTTCTTCTTTCCTTGCTTCCTCTCTTCCCCCTTCCTTCTTTCATCCTTGCCTCCATTCCCTCTTTCCTTCCTTTTTTATGCGAAACAGACTATGGCATATACCAAAGGTTACCTTTTGGGACTTATTAGAATGCTTTTTATGGCCTGAAATATGGAGACAGATGAGGATTCAAAGTTGGTTAGTGAATCATCTTACTATTTTGTTCAAATTGTTGCTATTATGGATTTTTGATAACCTATCCAATCACAGAGCGAGAGTGATACCTTAAAATCTTTCATTGTAATTGTATTTCTGCTAAATTCTCTTTATATTTTTAAAAGCTTTGCCCTACATGTGCTGAAGATATGTTTGTTTTCACTAGGGATTATACTTTTAGTAATAGAAAATATATTTATAACTCTAGTGCTTTTTTGCCATTAACACTACTTCCTGTAGTATTAATAGTGACACCTCTGTTTTGTTTACTTATACTTTTTCATCATTTTGTTTTAGTTTTTTCCATATATTTAGTTTTTCTCTATCATTTTGTTGTGAGACTTCCTCTTACATACAGTATATTTTGATATTGGTTCATAACTTAAGAGTCTTTTTTCTTTTAATAGGCTAGTTGAACATTTCCACACTCATTGTCTTTATCTATATATATTGTTATAGATGGTCTTCTTTCATCATTTGGTTTAATACTTTCTGGTTTTTCTTTATTCTTTGTTCTATTTTTCCTTTATAGATGGTTTTGTTGACTATTATCTTTGGTAATTTCAAAGATACATATGTTTTATTTCATTATATAAATAGTTATCTTAAAGTTTTTTTAAAAAGTTCCCTACTTTCATAGCTATTAACATTTATAATATTTATAATGTCACTTGGCATTATATTGACAATTATTGACATAATTTTGACAACAGAATTCATTTTTTACTTCCATTTATAGGAAAAGGATATTTGTCACTTTCTATTCTCATATTCCCTTGCCAGTTTTTCTGTTAATAACCTGGGGTTTATAACCTGTGTGTTCTATAATATATGTCAGCATTCTCAAAGTATAATAACAAAACTCCTGCGATACATTTAAGAGGTATATGAGGTTAAAATTACTTATATAAAGACAGGAAGACATTATTTACCTTTTTCATACTCATTCTTTCATGAGCCTACAGTAGAGTTTTTCAGAGGTTCCATGACTTCTGATATCACAACACACTGAATATAGAAGCAGATATGAGAATCCAGATGTCTATCAACCTAGATATTAAAGGGATTTGCAAAAATCCAAAACAATGCTCCTCTCTTTAATAATCTTTTGCAATAAATAGAATAGTTTTTCTTTCATGTATTATTTATGTTAACTTTCAATGAGTTTATCATTGCCATTTTTAATAAAGTTATATTTTAGAGCAGTTTTAGATTTACAGAAAAGTTGCAAAGATAGTACAAAAAGTTTCCAGATACTCCACACCCGGTTTTTCTTAGTATTAATGTCTGATTAGTATAGTACATTTATCACAATTAATAAACTCAATATTTATAAATAATTCATAACTAAAATCTGTACTTCATTCAGATTTTCCCAGTTTTCCTTTTCCTGTCCCAGGATCCCATCCAGGACGCCACATTACATTCTTGTCTCTTTAGGCTCCTCTTGGTTGTGACAGCTTCTCAGACTTTCCTTGTTTGTGAAGTCTTTGATAGTTTCAAGACATAGTGATCAGGTTCTTTGTGGCAGATCCCTCAGTTAGAATTTTTTTGACATTTTTTTCATGAGTACACAGGGGTAATATGTTTTAGGAAAAAAAAAACATAGAGGTAGAGTTCCATTCTTGTCACCTCATTAGAAGGTATACACTATCAATATGACATTACTATTGATGTTAATCTTTTTTTCAGCTTTATTGAAGTATATTTGACTAATAAAAAGTATGTGCATTTATGGTGTACAATATGATGCTTTTATACATTGGGAAATGATTAAACCAAGCTGATTAAAATATTTATCACTTCAATACTTATCATTTCTTTCATGGTGAGAACATTTGAGATCTACTCGCTTAGCAATTTTCAAGTATACGATGCATTATTATGAACTATAGTCATTATGTTGTACAATAGATAGTTGCAACTTATTCATCCTGACACTTTGTGCCCTTTGACCAACATCTCCATTCCCCTCCACCTCCAGCCCCTAGAATCTACCCTTCTGCTCCGTGATTTTATGAGTTCAACTGTTTTAGATTCCACATGTCAATGAGATGATGCAGTATTTGTCTTTCTGTGCCTAGCTTATTTTACTTAGCACAGTGTCCTCCGGGTTCATCCATGTTGTCACACATGACAGTATCCTCTTCTGTTTTAAAGCTGAATCATATTCCATTGTGTATATTTATCACATTTTCTTTATCTATTCAATTATACATCATCTTTTCACATTTAATTTCTACTTCCTCTATTTTTATTCCAAAATACTTGCCAAAATAGTTTATTTACCAATTCTATTGCCTTTCATTCTTTAATGTAGCTTTTATTTTTATTTTTCTCCTCCTATCTAAGTTTGTTTAAATGCACATTTTCTGGATTCTTTATTTTAATGCTCAGTTCATTTATTTTCAATTGTCAAATAGTGAAAACATCTACCAATAAAATTCATTTTGTCTCCATTGCATAAACACTGATATATAGTGCTCTCGTATTCTTTACTTTTTAAACAATCTACCACTATATAAATTTTGTTATTGACTCAATAGGTATTTAGAAAAATTTTAAGTCCAGGTTGATTCCATATCTTGGTTATTGTGAATAATGCTGCAATAAACATGGAAGTGCAAATCTCTTATCAACATACTGATTTAATTTCTTTCAGATATGTACACAGAAGTAAATCTGCTGAGCCGTATATTTCTATTTTTAATTTTTTTAGGAACTTCCATATGGTTTTCCACAGTGGCTGTAATAATTTACATTCCCATCAACCATGCACAAGTATTCCCTTTTCTCTACACCCTCTCCAACACTTGTTATCTCTTGTCTTTTTAGTAGTAGCCATTGTAACAGGTCTGAAGTGATAGCTTATTGTGGTTTTAACTTGATGATTAGTGCTGCTGAGCATTTTTCTCATATACCTGAAAGCCATTTTTATGTCGTATTTTGAGAATTTTTCCTCTTGTTATTGATTTCCAGTTTCATATCATTGTGGTCAAAAAAGATACTTGATATGATTTTGGTCTTCTTAAATTTGATAAGACTTGTTTTACATCCTAACATGTTATCTGTTTTGGAGAGTATTCTGTGTGTGCTTGAAAAGAATGTGTATTCTGCTGCTATTGGATGGAATGTGACATATATGTCTGTCACATACATTTGGTCTAAAGTACGTTGTAAGTCCTATGTTTCCTTACTAATGTTCTGTCTAGATGATTTATCCATTGTTGAAGTGGCTTATTGAAGTCCCCTACTATTATTATGTTGCTGTCTATCTCTCCCTTAAGATCTGTTAAATTAATATGTGTTTTATATAGTCGGGTGCATATATATTTACAATTGTTGTATCCTTTTGATGAATTGACCCCTTTATCATTATATAATTATATTATTTGCCTCTTTTTACAGTTTTGACTTAAAGTCACAAGTCTTTAAGTCTGATACAAGTATAACTACACCTGCTCATTTTTCATTTGGATGGCGTATCTTTTTCTACGCCTTCACATTCAGTCTTTGTGTGTCCTTAAAGCCAAAATGAGTTTCTTACAGGCAGAATATACTTTGGTCTTAATTTTTCAATCCGTTAAGCACTCTATGTCCTTTGATTGGAGAATTTAATTCACTTATTTTCTGTTTTCAAGGTAATTATGGATAGGTACATACTTACTACTGTCATTTGGCCAATTGTTTTCTGGTTGTTTTATAGATTCTTTGTTCCTTTCTTCCTCTCTTGCTCTCCTCCTTTGTGATTTGACTATTTTCTGTAATGGTATGTTTTGATTCCTTTCTATTTATCTTTTATGTATCTACTATATATTTCTGCTTTGTGGTTACCATGAGGCTTATGTAAAATGTCTGACAGTTATAACAGTCTATTTCAAACCAACAACAACTTAGGCTTGTATCCCCTACTCCACCATCTTTGTCAGATTTCTCCACAAATACTAAAATTATTATTTTTCCCCTCTTTCCCATACTGTAGTCTTTGGAAGGAAGTCACTGTGTGAAGGCTATCCTTAAGGAGTGGAGAATAACATTCCTACTCCTTTACTGCAGAGTAGCTACATAAATTCTTTGAAATTTTTATGCACTGAAGATTTGTCTCTTCTCCACCATTTACATGTTTATTTATTTACTCAATCATTTATTTATATTAGTATGGATTCATGGGTATTTATTTTGGTCTTAGGGTATAATTTCTTTGAGTTACTCAATTTATTTTATTGCTCAAATTGTTCCAGTTTGGGCCATTGGGGCCACTTTCAGGTTTCTTCTGTATCTCTTTGACATACCCCATTATGAAATATTCCATACTTATAGGGATTTGAGGGTTTTGTTTTGTTTTTAGTTTCTAGTTTTGTGCTTTTTGTGTTGTGTCATGTGTTTTGAGGACTTTCTTACTTTGTGATACTACAGGATGCCCCAGGCTCATCTTGTATATTTCCTGCCCCAGTTCTACAATCAACCACTTCTCTAAGAAGCCCTGGTTTCTTTTATTAGGGAATGATATTAGAAACTAACACCTAGGGTCTCAGTGTATTATTGTTATTTTTAAACGACTTAACACACACTGCCAAATGGTTCTCTGCTTTTGTTTCTAGTGTAGTAAGTATTGATAGATATGACCCACAGGAACAAAAGTTCTTTGGGAGTCCTCAATTATTTTTATTAGTGTAAAGAAATACCAAGACCAGATAAGTTGGGAACAAGTGATAGAGATCTGCTCTCTTAAAAATGTTTTCTATTCCATTTCATAATTATGGTTCACAAACAATGATTTACTGTCCTCTCTATATATTTTTATTTTACTAATAATCACCAGTTTGTTAGTTCTATGGCCTCATTATTTTGAATTTTAAGTTTTGATCCGTCATCCATCATTCTGAATCATGTCTTTTGGTAGTTTCTCTGCAGAAAATAGTACTTTCTTGCATATTTGATAATACCTTTCTTTGGCATATAAATACAAATGGCTGCTTGACTGGGTATAAATTGTGGGAATATCACGATTTATAAATATGTAAATAATTTTTTTTTTCTTTTAAGCTCAGCAGAGAGTGTTCCTTTGTTGTTTGAAGCCAAAGTGATATCTTCTTTTGTGGATAACCTAAAATGTACCCTCAAGATACTTGTATGACTATATGTTAATCTAGAAAATCCAAACGGGATTTAAATAGCAAGTCTTCCCATAATCTAACACTTACTGTCGATGTTCAGACCAAGATATATATTAGATCTGAAAAATAAATTTTAGTCTATTACAGTTAGAACCTTTGGCTTCAAATAATAGAAGTAAAACTTAAGATAGTGTATCAGTTAGTTCCTGCTGAGTAACAAACCATTCCAAAACTTACTGGTTTAAAGTAACAACTGTCCATTTAGGTCATGATTTTGTGGATTGCTGGCTGCTCTGGTTTGTGCCAGCTCAACTGAATTCTGTGGGAGTGTCTCATATGTCTGCAGTCACCTATGGGTCATATGGCTGCTGGATAACCTAGGAAGCCTTATTCACTTATCTCGTACTTGGAAGATTGTCAACCAGGATGACAGAGGTAACAGAACCATGTGTTTCTCATTATCCAACAGGCAAGTTTCAGCTTCTTTATGGTGGCCTGAGTTCAAAAGCAGGAAGAGAGGACAAACCCCATTGCCCTAATGCTTTTTGAGCCTCTGCTTATCTCATATATGCCAGCATGCCACTAGTCAAGCAACCCATATGGTATGTCTTTATTTTATTTTTATTTTTATTTATTTATTTATTTTTTTGGAGAGAGAGAGTCTCACTCCATCACCCAGCCTGGAGTGCAGTGGCATGATCTCAGTTCACTGCAATCTCTACCTCCAGGGTTCAAGCAATGTGACTCAGCCTCCTGAGTAGTTGGGACTACAGGCACGTGCTACCATGCCCAGCTAATTTTTGTATTTTCAGTAGAGATAGAGTTTCACCACATTGGCCAGGCTGGTCTTGAACTCCTGACTTCAAATGATCCACCCACCTTGGCTTCCCAAAATGCTGGTATTACAGGTGTGAGCCACCATGCCTGGCCTTTATTTTCAATTGCCAAAGAGAGCCTAGCATTTATTTCTTAGGTGCAGTTCCAGAATCATGATGATGATTTGCCCAGTGTGAGTCAAGGGCTCACTCCCAAAGTAATCTACAATGGGGCTACCACTCATGAGCTATGTGACTTTGGCAAGTTACTTTTTACTCCTCTGAGCGTCAGTTTCCTCAATCTGAAAATTAGGATAATAATAGTACCTACATCATGAGTTATTGTGAGAATTAGATAAAATATTGTATATAAAACCCTTAGCACAGTGTCTGGTACGCAGTGATCATTCATCCACCTTTAAGATGCTTTACTTTAATGAGAGGACTTATTAAAAAGATGCTGACATTATTTTTACTTTTTGCTTCATCTCGATTATTCTTAATCTCTTTCAGAAAATCTTCTTATTAGAAGCTAGGATTGCTGAGAATCTCACTTCCATTTCTATTATATTCTTATCTGTATTTTCACCTTGTTTTCCTTTTTCTAAAATATTCTTAGTGAATAATCAACTTGTCCTCTGCCTGACCAATTCAATTTTCTGTTGTGTCCAACGTGCTATTCACCATTCTTTTTTTTTTTTTTTTTTTTAATTCAGCAACCACATTTTTTATCATGGTTGGCTGGGTGTAGACATTGGAACTCATTTCATGGAAGTCTCCTTGGGTTTCTTGAAGACAGATGTTATTAAGTACATAAATTAGCTATTTCAATAGTATTTTTTTCTTATAGTAATCTATTTCAGGGGACACATTTATGTTACCAACAATATTCAGTGAATTGAAGGTTGCATTCTTCTGAACCACAAGATTTCCTTATAGTTACCAAGAACATTATTTTCTTATTTATTCTCACAATGAGAGAGCTATGGCTCTGCAATGTGATTTATCATTTTATTCATTCACTTAGCAAATATTTATTAACCATTACTTTATAGTATGTACTATGCTAGAGATAAAACAATGACCTAACGCACTCCTCACTTCAAAGCTCTTAGAGTCTACTGGGCATGCAGACAGGTAAGCAGGCATGTGAATACAGTAGTTAGTGCTGCAATAAATCCACAGTGCCATTCATTACCACAGAATCATGAAATGCTCAACAGACAAAGATAGTAACCATCTGAGTCCTGGAGGTTATATATGAGTCAGTCATATGGCATTTGGGGGATGAGGGGAAGCAAAGCAGTAGGCAGGATTTGTTGGAAAAAAGAATTCCAAGTCGAGGCAACCGCATGCACAAAGATTTGAAAGAGAGGTTATAAATTATGCCAAAGAAACTAAATTTAAAAATAATAACTGCTAACATTCATTAAGCACCTATTATGCTCCAGGCACTCTGCCGAGAACTTTGCATGCATCATCTCATTTCATACCCTCAGCAGCTCAATGTGGTAGGCAAATTGCCCAAGATGCTCCAGCTAGTATGTGGCAAAACCAGAATCTGAACTAAGGGAGTCTGTCTTTGGAGCTAACTCATCAGCTACTACATCATCCTGCCTCTCTGAAAAAAAACTCAGCATGGTTATGTGGAGTGTGTGATGTGTGTAGGGGTGTGGGTGGCATGGTAGGTGAGGAAGAATGGGAATAAGGGAAGAGATCCCAGGCTGGAAATCATAAAGAGTATTGTAGGTCCATTGAGTTTATGCTTTACTCTAACAAAAATGGGGAATGAATGCTGTAAGAAGAGGGTGGTCATGAAATGCCTGTGAAATGCATCCCAGTGGACATATGTGTTCAGTGGGATCTGAGGTAGAGATAGAATAATGTGAGTCATAAGCTCATAGATGGATTTACAACCTTGGGGACAGATTAATCACCTGGGGAGAGCTGGCTGAAGGTCTAGACAAAGCCCTGAGGAAGTCAGTAGAATAGAAGGACTTGATAAAGGGGGTTGTGAGCCAGTGGCCAGAAGGGTAGGAGGGAAACTAGAGGTGTGGTGTCTGAGAATGCAAGGAAAGGGGCCCAAGAATCTACAGTCACATCTGTCAACCTGGCTGCACAAACCTCTCCCCGGGTTCAGCCTCTGGGGCTGCTGTGGGTAAGAATATGGGTGGCTGGATTCATCCCAGCCTGAGATTTTTATCAGATGAGTATCATAGAAGGAGGAAAGAGTAAGGGAATTGGAGGTGACTTGTATAGGAGTGATTAGATTGATGGACAAGGAAGGAAAGAAAACATGAAGAGGCTGAGGAATAGGGAGAAAGTATCAGGTTCGGTGAATGTGAGTTTCCACAGAGAGAATTGTAATAGCAGAGGTACTTAGGCAAGTGACCTGAGAGGATGGACATGGTATTTATGGACGAGATGTTTTAAAAATTCATGAATATCCTAGGTGTGGCCAGGATGCAGATAACTGAGGCAAAAGAGAGAGGGAGCTCACTGGAGATGAGGAGTCTCAGCACTGAGATGCCAGAGTGCTGGGTGGTCCTCCTCAGGGAGGATGAGGTCACTGGGGTGAGACGGAGGGTGGGATGGAGAGGGAGGCTCCGAGCCAGAGCTGAGGTCTTCAGTGATCAGGGAAGAGTGACCAGGAGGCTGGAGAGTGACAGCAGTAAGTGAAAAAGAAGATGTGGCAAGATATGTGCTCCTCAGAGGGGTGGCGTCTGACAAGACACAAGGGGAAGTAGTCTGGAAATGGCACGGAGGAGCAGGAGAACCCTCACTCCACCTGCTGGTTCTGAGGGGAATAAATGTGAGAGCAAGAAAAGAAAAAAAAAAAAAAAGCCTTAATTTGCAGGAACAACAGAGAACACATATTCTCAGGAAGCAGCCAGAGTTCTATTAAGGCTAGAATTAAAAAGAACATTCCTAAAACTTCAAGTATTGACAGGGGTTTGCCTGCCACAAAGCAGGAGCCCAAAGGCAGAGCAGGAGAGTTTGAGAGGAAAGTGGGAGAGACTGGGTTAGCTAATGGACCAACCCAGAAGTCAGGGGATGAGAATCCACTCCTAGAACAACCTGGACATGGTGGCACACCTGCACGTCATTCTAATTTTCATGGCTGTAACCTAGTTCATAGTAAGGCTTCAGGTAATTGACCAGAGATACCAGCATTGTATACTGCTTTCTTCCCACAGCCTCCATTAGAGGAGGGAACTCACTGAAGGGTAAGGAGTCTGGACAACCTCATGAAAGAGGTGATATTGATCTAAATCTTGGAGAAGAATAGGATTGGATCAGCAGGGAGGGAGGGTGTTTTGAGAGGGAAGAAAGCAGGGGCTGAGGTTTAAGCACTGGCATGAATGGATCAGTTTTGCAAAAGTGGGCACTGTTGGATGGACTCATTCAGGTCAAAGGAGGAAAGGCCTTGAATGTTTAGGTAAAGAAGCTGGGCTTACCCTCAGGACAGGGGCTTTTGGGTCAGGAGAGTTAGCACTCGCCTGATATCCAGGAGCTCTCCCTCATGACTGGTCTTCATTGTAGTTAGTTGAGTGACTCTGGCAAATGGGAATGTGAGCAGAAGTGACACATCACTTCCGGCCAGGAGTGCCTGTGGGATGCCTCATCCATCCCGTCCCTTCTGTGTGCCCTTCCCAAGGTGCTCCTAGTGGTGGTGAGCAAGGCTGGTAGGGATGAGGTTTGGGGACGAGGCTTGGAAGTCTCTCTTAGATGAGTCCCTCACTTCAAGTCTTGTGGTCCCTCAGGATTGGCCAATATTGAGGCAGCTATTCCCAGAGGTCTCTCTTCATCTTTCTCATCAGACAACTATCTGCTCCCTTAGGCATCTCCAAAAATATTTCTGGGATATTTGAGGATGAATTTTAAGGTAAACAAGATCATTTTCTATGAAAAATTAGAGACAAACCCAACATGCCATGATATGGTCTGGTTTGATGATGCATTACGATATTCTATATTATAAAATGAAAATGTTTAGGACAAATTTGTGATAACATGAGAAAATGCTCATGTTATGTTTGGGTAAAATAAGAAAACAGAACTGCAGTATGGTAATGACGATGTAAAAACTAGGCACTAAAAGCAATCTATGCATAGAATTGCCTTTCTTTCTTGAGAATGGAATATATCAAATTATTAAGTCTTTTTGGAGAATGAATCTGTCTCCCAGTACTTTTTTTCTCTCTGCATCTGCCCTGCATTTCTATGATCTTCAGATTTTCTATGGTATGTGTATTATTTTTAACAGAATGTGTGGCATATTCAGCAGTGTGCCAGAGCCAGCTGGCAAAAGCCAACTGTGCACATCTCTTCCCAACTCCATATTCAGTGACATCACATTGTGTTTTGAAATTGTAATTAGCTGTAGCAGAAGTATTGACACCACAGAATGCTACAAACTGGAGCATTTTTCTTTTCAGAGAGCCAAGTGTTACCAGCATACCACTGGCCATGTACTAGCACCAGGAACAGGCAAGGATTGGAGAGACCAAATGCTCCATTTGTCCTTACCTTAATGAGGATTCCTAGGGAGAAGAGAAATCACTTGTTCACATTTCAGCTGAGCAAGAGAAAAAAACAAAATATCTCTTGAATTTAAAGAGTAAATAATAGCTGCCTCAAGTTTGAGTGACCCTGGGCATGGACAGTGGTCAGATGCTCACCCCAAGACTGGGAATAGGAAGGGTGCCTAAGACTGGCTTAGCCTCCCACAGTCCTGACTCATCTTTGATGATCTGTCACTGTCATTGCTTTTAACGTGTTGAGTTCCGTGATTTTGCCATTTATTTAAAAAGATCCAGGTTTGCTCTAATCCGGAATGTGCCATTTAATAGGTAAGAGGATGTTTAGGTCAAGTCTCCAAATACTTATGTACTTCACAGAACAGAAATAGTTTCACCACCTACAGTAGGAAGAAAAAAAGTAATGAAGCAATGGTGTTGTTGAAAACCCGGAGTGGGAAAGGATAAAAGAAATGTTAGTGAGTTATTTCACCTAGTTCCTTCATTGTAGAATATTTTTTAAGTACTGTGTACCTACTCAGAACAAAAGACTGAAAAAAAAAAAACTTCCCTATCTTTATTTGTCCACATTTATCACTCCCATGAAAAATTAATTGACTGTTTAATTGTGGTCAGAAGGCACCTACTTCTATTCTTCCCACCAAATGCACATGGAAGTGGGGAACCTGAACTATTCTTTCAGAAGTGTATGTGGTAAAGAGAAGGAGAGAAAAATAACACTTAACTTTATGAGGCAACATGCTAAAGTAATGTCATTTTCCAGAATACAAGAGACTTCCACACATTATCTGACTGAGATGATGGAAGTACTGGCAGATACAAGAGAGATAGGGGTTGATTGGTGGAGCAAAGTCCTGAAGGAGGTGTAATAGAATGGGATGTGAGCCCACATGGAGGATTTGGCCTTAGGTCTGAGGAGGATCTCATCTTCCACTGAAGCAAGAGAGAAGAATGAGTGGATGTGAAGAGGTAAAGAGAGAAGTTGAGATACCTATGTTGGAAGCTCTCGATATTCTCAGTGAAGTGGGAGGCAAGGTCACTAACAGAAAGAAGTGAGAAGGTTCTGGAATGTACATCATAGACAACGTGAGAAGGTGTTGTGAGCCCCCGACTGAACCAGTTTTGCAGCTATGCACTCATGATAACAAACAAAACCCAGATACGTACCAAAACATCATTTATATATTTTATCTCCATTTGCACAATAGCCCTGTACAGTGTAAAGTGCCATTATCATATCCAATCTTATATTAAGAATATAACCCAAAGTGATCAAGAAATTTACCCCAATTCACACAATTAAATTTATCCATCATACAACTGGTGATGCCAGGATTTAAATCCAGATCTTCCAGATCCAAATCTGGCACCCTTTCCTACTACCTGGGCATTTTCAAACTGGACTCTGAGTTGCATGAGGAATATTGAGCAGCCGCCACTGGGACTGGTTGATGGTTACAGAGAGCAGAGAGGCCCTGCTTCAGCTAGAGTACAGCCCTTCTTTTCAAACATGTCAACCCAACCACTCCACAGTGTTCAAAGAGCAGCGCAGGACAAAGACTGGTGCCCAGAGGAAAGGAGAGGGATTTCATGAGTTTTACAATCAACCTCTCTCCCCAGTGCCCAGAAGAGCACTGCACAATCTGATTGCTTCACAGATGAAGAGGACTTGGCTTTGTACATGTCCTCTCTTGTACAAAGTTGTCCCCTCACTGCCTCCACTATTTCTCACCTTGACACTAAGCCTTAGAGGCTGTCAAGATAGTTGCTCTAACAAAATAATCCAAAACCCCAGATCCTTATTACAGCACAATTTTATTTCTCACTCACAGTTTAAATCCCACCCAGGCCAGCAGAATCTTTCTCCTCACAGTCAGAAATTTGGGTGATGGAGGCTCCGCCATCTTGCAGCTGTACCACCTCAAGCACCTAGAAGGGCACACAGAAGGGACGCGGGGATGGATGAGGCATCCTAAGAGGAATTGGCTGGAAGTGATGTGTCACTTCTGCTCACATTCCCATTTGCCAGTCACTCAACCAACTACAATGAAGACCAGTCATGAGGGAGAGCTCCTGGATATTAGGCGAGCACTAACTCTCCTGACCCAAAAGCCCCTGTCCTGAGGGTAAGCCCAGCTTCTTTACCTAAACATTCAAGGCCTTTCCTACTTTGACCAGAATGAGTCCATCCAACAGTAGTCCATCCAACATCCAACTTTTGCAAAACTGATCCATTCATGCCAGTGCTTAAACCTCAGCCCCTGCTTTCTTCCCTCTCAAACACCCACTCTCCCTGCTGATCCAATCCTATTCTTCTCAGGATTTGGTCAACCTCTTTCTGTGAGGTTGTCAGACTCCTTACCCTTCAGTAGGTTCCCTCCTCCATGGGCTGTGGGAAGAAAGCAGTATACAATGCTGGCGTCTCTGGTCAATAACCTGAAGCCTTACTATGAACTAGGTTACAGCCATGAGAGTGGTCATGTACCCAGATTATTGCCCACTACCCGAGTGTGCACCTCCCAGGAGTGAAGGGACAAGAAAAGGGTGAAATCCAGCCACATATCCAGTTCCTCAGCCAGGGTTACTCAAAACAGTTAAACAGACACCAGACATTTTCAGAAAGCTTACCATGTACTAGACACAGGAAGAGATCTTATGGAAGAGCCAAGGGACACAATTCCCCACCTTTGCCCTCATGGAGAGGATCGCTTATTACACAGAGCATGACTCTCACTCCATCCTCACTCCCAGTCAGTGGTCAAGTTCTGTTGATCCTCAGAGGACTCTCATACCTACTCTAACTTCTCTATCCTAAAGGCTACTGCTGTGAGTGAATTCCTTATCATTGCTCATTTGAATGATTCCAATCACATTCTAGCTGTTCTCTTTGCCATCTTGGGGGAAAAAAAAAAAAAAAAAAGTGTGTTCAGAATTCCTGTGCTAGCATCCAAGTTTTCACCAGGTGGCCCCAATGCACCTATCTGAAATTATCTTTCACATTCTTATGACATGCCAGTCACCCCGCATTCCAGCCAGTCTAAGAAACTTACCCTACCTAAGCTGCTTCCTCAGCTTGGAATTTCCATTCCCACAAACTCTGCATATTGAAATTCTTGCCCATCCTTGAATGCTGAATGCAGATGGCACATCCTTCATCACTACCACTGCCTCCACCTTCACTGCTACCACCACCATCACTACCACCATTTCCACCACTTCCTCACCTCCACCACCTCCACCTCCGTCACCACCATCATCATCACCACCACCATCATGTCCACCTCCACCACTACCACCATCACTACCACCAATGCAACCACTGCCATTATCACCACAAGGACTACAACTCACTATCTTGGAGAACCCTCACTACAGAAGGGTTTGGGAATCACAGACTATGTAGACTTGACATTCTGTAAATATTGTTAGCTTTAAGAGGCCAGCTACCATGCAAGGAGACTTCAAAGACCATGAGGTCCCTGGACTGCAGTGAACACCCCTCCTAGTGATGGACAATTTCATGGCTTGTGGAAAAATCAAGGAAATGAAGCTTTGGTTCTGTTTTCTTAATATTTTACTTGACTAAATTCCATAGCCTACTTCTCTTTATTTTAATTCAAAGAGTGTATATGGAACACTTAATCTGAACCTGGAACAATGCCTTAACTCTCTTGTTTATTCAACTTTATCCCTTGCATTTAGAAAACTGTAGAAGTTTTTTCCCCACGTCATCCTATAATTAAATCAGCACCAACAGCATTGTCATCATCCACTCACAAATATGTTTTAAGGAGCTATTTGCATGTGGTGCCATCTGCACATGGGACAGAATATCTTAAATAAAACCATGAAAACATGAGGTGGGAGCATGAAAACATCAGGTGGAAGCACTAAACTGTTCAGAGTTTGGAGACTCGGTCTCTAGTCCTAGTTTTGCCTCTAACAGGCTGAGTGACCTGAGTACATCTCTGCTTCTCTGTGGGCCTGTTTCCTCATCTGTAGAAAGAGAGAGCCTCTTGAATGAGATCACGTCTAATGCCCCAGGATTCTAAGGCAAAAGCACTTAGCTTTGTCTCATTATCCCACAGGTAAATCCAATTATCAAAGGGGATAGCCATGAAACTTTTCCAATTAAAATGCCTAACAGCATTTATTCTAATGTTTAATAAGAATAATACATATTATTCTTATTTATAAATCACTCTCTGCCAAACAGCCTATATGGTTGGTTGCTGGGGTGTTACAAATCAAACAGAATGTGCTAGTCATAACCCCACAAAGACTTAGAACAGCACCCAACCAAATACGAAGCAGGGAGCTCCTGCAGTCTACACAGATGGGCGGGCTCAGGGGCTGCAGACTCCTGTCTACTTCACAGATGTTAAAGCCTTTGTCCTCAATGCCCACCCATAGCACTTTATTAATGTCTATAACCAGTGCAGCCTGAAGTTTGTTGAGAATTCCACAGGGGGTACTAACAGAAGATCAGACTCATTCTGCTCCAAGTTCACTGATGGAGAAAATCTAGCTAAGAGAGCAAGGCTTACAGCTGTCACTGACAAGCCTTCTGCTTCCTTTCATTGCCCAGCCTCTAATTCCTGAGATCTGTGAAACTTTTGCTGCATAGATGCTATGCAAAGATGGAAAATTTAAATCTTTAGCGTTCAGGTATAGTCTTTTTCTGCTCTGTGGAAAGTCATATAGGAGAATTGATTTGTGAAAAAGAAAATGAGGATTAAACATGTCTAGACTGTCGCAAATTGTAATAATGAAACTGCAACATATTGTCACCTTCTGTCCTGTCCCCTTCTCCTTTGCACTCTTAAGGGGTCTCACTCGCAGATACACAGCCTGTTTCTCCTGTTGCCTGCCTCCCATTGGTGGATGATTAATAACTCACTAAGACATTGTAAATGAACTTAGTTTACCACACATAAAATAACTTTTCCTGTAGATAAGTAGTTGAAAACTCTTGATCAGAAGTTTACTTATTTTGATAACTTTAATTCCATTTCTCCATAACTTTGCAACTCCCACTGAATGGTGATCAGTGAGATTGGTCTCATGAACCAGATTATAGAGGATCCCATGTATCTGCCCAGAAAGTAGGGGTCTGATGTTCTGGGTGAGGCAATTCCAAGTGGTCTTTGGAGGCTGCCTTACCCCTCCCCCAGGAGCTTTCACAGATGGATTAGCTGTGAGAATTCAGTGGGGCTCTGGGTCTCCACTCTACACTCAACCAGTGTAGAGTGACAGTTGAGCTTTGGTGGCTGTATATAGTTGGTTCAATTATTCTGACCATAGGAGGCTCATTCCAGAGCTACTTTATCCAGTGCTGGATTTTCTTGATCCATCTATAAATCTTTTGAAAATTGTACTACAATGCCCCCATTTCCCATTTTCTAGCATCTTTCTGAATCATTCTTCTAAGTTACCAAGTAAAGTTTTTGTTGACGAAACTGATGATGATAATATATAAGGAAAAAAAATCTTTATTTTTTGTAACCCCAATGACTGACCAAAGAAAGTAAGTCCTACTGGCAGGGACTTGGTTTTCTGAGCACCACAATACATGAGGTCAATACATAAGGGTCACGAGTTTGGAAATTAAAGCTGGTGGTGGGACCTTCAAGCCCAGGTTCCCCTTCACTGCTCCCAGTGGTATTGCATTCTGCATAATTAAGCCGGGAGATTTCTAAAATTGGGGGAGGGATGGGAGGTAGGCTTAGCTCCATGTGAGGAAAGGCAACCCAGAATGTGAATATTAAGTTGTTTGCTACGGTGTATGTGATATAAACCTTCTCTTCTGTCACCCTACAAGATCATCACCCTCTGCTGCTCACTAGTGTGTGTGTGTGTGTGTGTGTGCTTTTGAGAGAATTGAAAAGTATGCTGAGTTCTGCATTCAGACTAGTTTGAAACAAAAACAAACACCCCCACAGATGTTATGTTCGTTTCCTCATATAAAATTCCCCTCACAATCTTTGGAGATAGATGTCATTGTCCTTATTTAATAGATGAAGATAGTTTGTAAACTGAGGCTTACAGAACTTACATAACATGTTCACAGCCATACATTAGTGAGTGGAAGAACTGCTTCCTCCCCATGTGGGCTGCCTTCTGCCCAACTTCCAGCATCAAGGAGCCCTAAGAGTGCATGGCGCAGCCCACGCAGCAGATAAGTCACAGAGCCAAGCAAGAGAATGTGAGTGAATCCCTCTTCTTAAGTTTTGGAACCCACTTCTAGAGTTCACGTCAGATTATTTGTTGTGCCTGGGCCTGTCAGTCATGGCTAAGAGTGATATGAAAAAGTAGAAGACACAGGACAGATCAGAAAGCAGAAAGGAACACAGGCTGTGACTCAGGGTAGAATCCCAGCCCTATTGCACTAACAGACTCACTTGAGCACGCTGGGTTTTTTAACAGTTATGAACGTTAGTTTTTCTCATCTTTAAAATGGGTATTACAGTACCTCCCTTATAGGATTATGGAAAAGATTGGAACTGACACAGTTGAAGGGTCTACCAGGCCCTTGTGAATGAGAACTGTCATGTTATTATTGGTCGTGAACCATGCTGTTAAACTGCCTATAATCTCCTAGAATGTGAAATCTGAGGAGGGCTTGAGCATCATCCAGTTCAACTCCTTATCTATAAAATGGAGAGAATGAGATCCAGAGTGGTTGAGTAACTTCCCAAGTTCACCATGAGTTATGGTAGATTTAGGAGTGGAAATTCAGGGGAGATTTTTTTTTTTTTTTTTTTTTTACCTCTGAGCACATAAGAAATTGAGGACTACAGGAAGAAGTTCTGTCAAGCACTAAAATGTATGAGATAAAAAATTTACTCCATGAGCAATCAGGAGGAAGCAGAATTGATGCAAACCAGAGCCAAGAATGAAGGTTATATATTGATTGGAACTTGAAGGAAGAGTAGAATGCTAATGGACAGAGAGTGGCTGCCTTTTCAGATAAGGTGAGAAGTGCTGGAAGCTAGCTAGGTGGCCCCATTTCCACAATGTGACTACAAGAACAGACCAGTCTGAGAGATAACAGAAGCAGGGAGACCTGTATAGTCCAAGTTCAGAAGTGTCCTGAGTTATAAGCACAAGTTACTCGGGAACACTTCTGAACCTGGACCACACATTCTACTCTTCAGAGAGGATGACTTTGGGATCATGAAGGATACATTCTTGGTGACAGCGTGGGTCTGATGGGGAATGATCACCACTCTTCCTTGGGAAATTTTTGTCCTAATTCTCAAAAGGTTTAAGATAGCATAGAGATTAAGAGAGTGGTGATTTGGGATGGGATAACAACTACTAGCTGACATTTGTTGCTTATTATGTGAGAAACTTGAACTTAATTTCTTACCTACAGTTTCCAGGCTGTAGGTAAATTTGAACATTTTTTGGATGACAATTGGTTGAGTTTGTCTAAAGACTTTGGATCAATAGAGAGGATTGTTTGGTGCAATAAGAGGTTGTGGAGACCAAAGTTTTGTCATGCAGGTGAAGCTTTTAGCTAGCAGGCTTCAGAGAGAAGAGGCTGTGAAATGTTTAAAGTCCGTGTTAATGTTATTGCCCCATAGAGGTACGATGAGGCCTATTCGACTCCACTTCCCTTCATGGCCTGAACCAGTCTTTCAGATTAAATTTTAAGAGCCCTGGCCGAGGAAGAAGTCTGTTTAGATGGTTGGGGGCCCTTAGAATTTTATTTTTGGTTTACAAAGTAAATTATGTCATATGTTAGAAAGTGAAAAGTGCTATGGATAGAAAAGAAAAAGCAGAGCAGGTTAGGAGAATGGACATTCAGGGGAGGGCACAGCACAGAACTGCACACCCTAGCAGGATGATCATGTCATTGAGAAGTGACCTTTGAGCAGACTTGAAGGAAGTGGGGAGTATACTTGTTTTAGAAAATGTATGTGATAAGTCCTAACATTCTCCTTATTGACAAAACAATGAAATACAGGCAATTAGTTGAATGGTGATGATGATGATTTTGATGAAGATTTTAATGAAGATTAAGATGGTAATGAGCTGCTGGTCCAGGTGGTGCTTTCCAGAAGTTTGTTTCTTTGAGATTTGTAAAACCTTTGTAATGTACTATGGTTTGGCTGGGGTGAGAGGACATGGGGTGGTAGTGGTGACAAAGCCAAGACCTTCAAGCCCAGGTTCCCCTTCACTGCTCCCAGTGTCTACATTAAGAATGTAAACTCTCTCGGCCTCACTTTCCTCACCTCTCACCTAAGGTACTGACAGCCTCTGCCACCAGCGCACCATGTGACTCAGCAATGTGTCCACATGGCCAAACATCTCATTTCTCTAAAATATGCAGAAGTAAAATCTACATATGATTTCATTTAATGAAAGGGCTCCACTTATTCTTTTAAGTTTGAAACCATTGCCTTTGTCTCTAAGGTCTTTTTTAAGTCATCAGATACTTTCAAGCAAGAGTGATGAGTCCCTAAAGGGCGCTCTTAACCTGCTCATGTTTAACTGTAATCTCAAAGGTTTGTCTTTCTGTTTTCAGAATAAAACCAAGGAGGAGTCCAATGAAAAGTTAGGAGAAAGACATTAGGTCCACACATTTTCCAGATGAAGTCTGAGCAGAGTCCTGGAAGAGGTGAGGGCAGGGGCTGCCAGTGGAGGTGGTAAGAAGTGCTATTCCTCTTGGTATATCTTCGAAGGGATAGCTAGAAGATTTTACCAATGAAAGAAAGCTCTCATTTATGCAAAAGGCAAGTCATTCTGTACCTACTATATAAGGTCATGACAGCTGTGATCTCCAGGAGACGAAGAACTCTCCACCAGTGGACTCATTTAGAGCTCTGTGCCTGGCTTGCAGCCCTGTGTTCTAGGCCAAAGGGTAGCACATGTGATGAAGTTAATTGAACCTGTGTGATTCAATTAGGGTGTGTTAAAACTAGAAACCACTATAATCAGATGGAAAAGTGCCTACATGCATCCCAAGAGAGCTTGATGCTCTCTGTGGGAAACTGCCAAACTCGCAGGAGGGTGGGGGCAGCATGTGGAAAGGGAAGGAAGAGAACCACACGCAGCTAAAGCAGATGAGCTATGGGGAAGAGCGAGAAGATGTGAAATTAGAGAGAAGGAAATTGCAGGGAGTGAGGAGAATCAACCCAAGCCAGGGGAATAAAGAAAGGAAGAATGATTCGAGATTCAGGGGCGAAGGGGATGCCATAACTCATATCTTTACCATATGCCCATGCTGGCCTTCCTTGTCACCGACCTACCTAAACCCCCATCACCCCACACATGGTGATTATGGTCTAAAGCACAGGGGTCTCCTCCACCTGCTAGAAGGAGGAGAAGACAGGGGAGTTCCCCCTGCCATGCAGACAGCACCTGCAGGAGGCCTCCAGCAGTCTGCAGGAGAAACATAACAAACACATTTATACACTCATTCAGTGAATATTTATTGAGTCTCTAACCCTGGGATACAACAATGAACAAAACAAATATTATCCCTCTAGCTAGCTAGTCAAAACCAAGTAGTAAGCACAGACTTTATATAATTATATAACCATGTTGACTATATATCATTAGCTGTGATAAACACTTTGATAGAAAAGTCCAGACCCTCATGACAGCAAATAAAAAGGCTGGAGATTTCAGGAGCTAAGCTTTGAGGAGTTAGCTGCGTGGAGTGGGAAGGAAAGAGGGTGTATTCCAGGCAAAGAGCACTGCAGGACCAGGACATAAGGGTGGACAGCAGGACCTGATCAAGGACAAGAGCCAGGGCTAGCCAGAGTGGCTGGAGCCAGGTGCAGAGGAAAATGGACTGAGTGTGGCCACAGAAGGAGTAGGAGCAGGTCAGGCAAAACATCACTGGCTACATGGATGGTTTGATTCTTTAACCCAAAAGAAGTAGGTTGGAGCTTTCAGCTAACAAGATCCAACTGCAAGGTAGATGTCAGCTAGAGAAATGAGGACCCAGACATGGGGGTACTACAGATGAGGGAAGTTCATTCCACCACAAAGGAGAGCTTTCCTTAGAAGGATTCCAAAAACAATCCCTGCATGCCTGCCACTGGAGGCTGAGTTCGTCATCAGTGAGTAGTTCTTTATGTAATGCTATGTAGCACTTTGCCAAATACCACTAACAGCAAAGAGGCAATGAGACTCCTGAACCTGCTACAGCTGTGACAGATGTTTAAGTCTCAGTATCAAAAACATTTCCATTTTTCCAAGGGGATGGACTAGTTATGTCTAAAGGACTGGGCTTTAGCAGGGGAAAAGTGATTAAGAATGGCAAGGAAGTGAACAGAAATCCAATTATTTACTGTTTCAAATGGCAAGAGGTGAGGGGAGTCACTGACAATGTGGAGATACAGCTGGGGAAACGTAAACTAGCACAGAAGGGAGTTTAATCACAGATTCCTGCTTAAAGTTGCTTGGGATTGGTGGGGCTTCCTTAGGCAAGGGTTTTAGTTAGTTTCAAATTTACACTTCTATAGCCTTTCTTAACAGTAAGTTCTGTCAAATGTGCATGGTGAATGATGATTGTTCTTTGCAATCATCTATTAATGGTGTCTTCCGAACACTCCAGAGAGAAAAGCACGTTTTGCAAAGGGAGGTTTGCAGAAGTTTGTCACTGGTGGTCTTTGGGGAAGAATTACTGCGATATCTTTTCCTGGATCTGTTACCAGGTCATCTTACTTCATCATTCTAGACCAGCACAGTCAACGTAAATAACATGCAAACTACAAATGCAAGAAGCAAATGGAATTTTAAATTTTCTAGTAGCCACATTTCTTAACATACAAACAAATAAGTGAAATAAATTTTAATAGTATATATTGTTGAACCTATATATCCATAGTAGTATTTCAATATGTAACCAATATAAAAAGTATGAATGACATATTTTCTATTATTTGGGTAGAGGTGTGAGTGTGGGTGTGTACTGTCTTCAAAATTCAGCATGTATTTTAAGCTTACAGCACAAGTCAATTGGACTAGCCACATTTCAAGGCTCATTGGCCACATGTGGCGACCATATTGGACAAGATGGGTCTAAACAGTGATGATTTCTCTTACCAGATTGAAATGTGAAAGTCATTGTCACGTTGACAATGACTCTCAAAGTCTCCTCTGCTAGGAAAGATGACCTAAGAGTACCTGAATCTGCCACTATCATCACAAACTCAGAGGCCGAAGTTGAATTAAACGTTCTTGCTCTTTTGAAACTTCCCCATTTCTGATTATCATCATTTTTGGATTCCATTTGCAATAATTTAGTCCCTTTTATTATTCCTTTGAAGTATCTCTCATATCCATCCTTCCCCTACACTGCCAAAACCTTGACCAGGCCCTTTTCCTCACATATGGACCATTGAAATAGCATCATAATCCCCCATTACACAAAATCAGGCTTGCTTCCTCCTGGAAATACAGTACAATGGACTGAGTGTATGAGACTCCCCAACCTGGTTCATTCATTCAGTCAGTCAGTCAGTAAATATCTATTGAGTGTCCACTGTGTGCCAAGTGCTGCACTTGGACCTGAGAATAATTTGCACTTTATAAAACTGGCATGATAAATCTTACAAGAGAGTTGATTTTTCTCAGTGATAAGTAATTTAAAATTCTATTTTAAGAGAAGAAAAAAAATCATGGACTAGAAATCTGCATGAGGTTTTCAGATAAAACAGGAGATTCTATATAAATGTCTAGACTTGACATGCATAGCCTAGGGCTATGCTCTCAGTCTCCCCAGAGGATACACATTCCCAGTTCCTCTGCTGTGAGAAGCAACTTTCCTGGAAAAGTTTGAGAAGACCAATAATTGATCCTCTTCTTCCACTTTCTCTCTCCTCAACCCAAACAACACAGAACTGTTAAGATGATCTTATCACAGCCCAGTTTCATAGTCACTTGGGGTTTAACTGAAGAGTTCTTGATCTCTGGGAACTTCTAAGAACATGAAACTAATATTCCATAAGCTATTACTTTCATAATTAAATTCTATACTGGGTAGTGCCAACTAATCTATGGTGTCACATACAATAGCTTCTCTAAAAATGCTGGTGAATACTGGTGGTGTAGATAAAAAATTCCAGAGGTGATCAGAGAAAGAGGATGAGTTTATGGAATTATTTGAAAAAGTTCCACCGAGTAAGTAGAGCTTCAATAAGATGTAAAAAAAAAAGCAAGGGAATTTAACCCCAGGGAAGAGTAGGGAGAGTGGTTGGGACTGGAAGGAATCAAAAGTGACTGACTCCAGCCAGGTCACCATCATCACCCTCATTATCTCCTGGACATTGCTCAGATTCCCAAGCCTTGGAATTCCTTCCCAACTTAATAGCCAGTTCAAGGTAAAAGTCAGATCCCACCTCCTCAAATCCTCTATGATATTTGCAGTTAATTTCAGTAAGAATTAACTTTCTCCCAATCTTAATATTCTGAAGTATAAGTAATAAACATGAAACAACCTTTTGCAAGATTGGAGAGTAATTACTTCCTCCAGTGTGATTGCTATAGGACCAATGGGTTTATATTACCATTGTTCAGTAACAGACCAATTCCACTGAGACAGAAGCGTTTGTAGCAGAGAAAGAGTAATGATTGCAGGACACCATGTGAGGAGATGGGAGAAGACCCTCAAATTTATCTCCCCAAGGAGTTCTGGGCTGGGTTTTTTAGGAGATCATGGAAGGTAAGGGGTTGGAAAATTGGGGGTGTTGATTCGTTGGAGTAAGGGGAATAAAATCAGCTTCTGACAGACGACTTTCTTTGCACCTTGTGATGCGGCAACCTGTCCAAGGTGATGCATAGGCTTAAGAAATGTTGGTTTCTCCCTTCTCCAAGCTACTGTAGCACTCAGACCTATAACTAACATTTGCAAGGCAGAAACAAGAGCACAGTCTGCATATCATCTCTAAATATTTAAGTTATAGGTCATGCTAATAAATGATGAATTAAAATCTCTGTCTCTTACCTTGAAAAATATGCATTAATGTGGACCTGGAGACCAGATTTGAACCCCTGGACTCCTTGGAATTATTTGTGGAAACTTGCCCTTGAAGGACAATGCAGCCCATAGCTCTCAACCTGGCCCACTTTCTTTTCCACCCCTCCCTGACTCTGCCCCCAAGAAGGGTCTTATACATGTGACACCCCAACCTCTATATCCAGGTTATTTTCACCCTTTGGCCACCCCTAAGGCAACAAGAGCAGCATGGTCCCCCCCTGGAGAGACTAATCCAATGGAAGAGGCTCACACAGGCCCTAGAAGAGGCTCCAGGGAATTTCAGCATCCCCTGTCCAACAGCATAATGAGGGTAGAGGGGTCACCTGCATGCATGTCTTCTTGGCCCTGTAGATTTCTCATTGTATGGGGGTGGGTTGGTCATGGAAGAGCCTTCATGGGACCCCTATATCACAGGACCAAGGACAGGAACCCCTCTTGCCTTAATATAAAGGTAGGCCTGGCAGCACTAATACACTTTCCCTTTATATAATTTTTTGTTAATTATTATACAATCTTGTTTTGTTTGCTAATTTACATCGTGTTTCTCTAGTCAATGTGATTTCCCCCAGGGCAGGCCTGGCTCTTCTTTTGTATTCCTCCTAGCACCTCTGGTGTGATGAATTGAGAGGTTGATGCATTGATTGGCATGCCCATTTTTCTCTCGAGCAATCTGCCATATGGCCTGGAATTATAGCAATTTCCCAATTGATTTTATAAAGATAATCCTTCCCTCACTCTTCCTGACTCATTCATCCATTCTCGTTCTGTCTTTTTATTTCCTTATCTGGTTTCTACCCATGGCTTCCTTCCTTCCAATTATCCCCATCCCAGGTGGAGATGGTTTAAGAAGTATTTCTTTTGTGTGTGCTAATCTATCAGCTAATAGGGTAACAATTGAGTAATAATTACATTAACAACAATAATATTTGGGTGCACTTTTTAACTTTCTGAAGTATTTTCACACCAGTTATTCCTATATACCCTCATAACAAGCCTGGGAAGTAGGGAATGGATCTGCTAACCCTGTCTGGAAGTAGGAAAGGATAAAAGACTTATTCAACCTCATGAGATTGGTGAATAGAAGAGCTTGAATGAAGGCTCTGATCTTCTGTCCTCTGTAGTCAGGTGATTTCCCCCTAAACCAAGTGATGGCTCTAGACATCAGGTTCCTAAGCCAGATAATAATGCTCTTATATAGTGGGCAATTCAATATGTTTCCAAAGTTCTGAGCTAGGAAGACTATAAAATCTGACTATAACTGACCCAATGGGACAGTGATTGTGGGAATAAAAAATCCATATAAATAGCTATTTTTGAGGATACCAATGGAGATAGATGCTCAAGTGAAGAGATGATGGTTGTGTGTGCATGCTGTGTGTGTGTGTGTGTGTGTGTGTTGTCATGCATGTGCTCTGTGTGAGTTCAGCCTCTTGAAGATTCAACCTTTTTCCAGGATGGAGTGACTGAGCACTACATTTCTCTTCCTCAGCACATTTCAAAGGGACATTTAGCATTCAGCCCTTCGAAAAAAATGTGCATTATATTCTTTTAAATATTTATACCAGCTTAATCAGAAAGTTCTAATTGCATTTAGATTTCTAATTTCAGTAACAATTAACCTTATCTCAATCTTACTATCTTGAAGTATAAGTAATAGATATATAATAACCTTTTGCAAGATTGGAGGGTAACTGCTTCTAGTGCTATGATCTGTGGACAGAACAACTTAATTATTTCAAAATTAGTTTCTGCCAACCTTCTCTGTACCTTGTGATGCAGCAACCTGCCCAAGGTGACACAGCTCCTGATGAAATATGGTGGTTTCTCCATCTGCAGTCCTTTATTTCTCCCCTAGATAGCCCCCAAAGACCAACATGGGATCAATACTCCAGAACATTGTTATAACTAGGTTAACCCCCTGCAGAGCAATCTCCCAGAGGATGAATAGACATGACTCATTCCAGAGTGAGACCAAAAAAAAAAAAAAAAAGCATTAGGTTTCGATGCACAGTTTGGACTTTCCCTGAGATGTAAATGAATCTCATTTGAATACAGAGGGTGAAGTGGGGGGTCCTTCCAGAGAGAGAATAAATATGGAACAAGTGAAATCAATAAGGCAGAAAATCACAAGGTATTTTTGGCAACAAATTGTCCATGGTGCCTGGAGATAGCACTGGGTACCACTGGTGTAGGCGTACAGTAGGAGAGGAATCAAGAAAGACAGACTGGGCATGGTGGGATTACCAGTGGACAGCAGGGAGGACACCACAGGCAGCAGCACTGGCCCAAGTGCCAAGTTTAACACTTTAACCAGTAGAAAGTAACTGGGTTTGGGAAATAAAAATCTGGCACAAATAGGGAAGATGGATTGGAAGGGAGAAAGACTACACACAGAGAGACATGCTCAGGAAACTTACTCCAGTAGCCTATTCAAAATGATAGCAACCCTACAGCAGCAGCCATGTGTTGGGACAGGAAGGGATGTATATGAAAGACAGAATGAAAAGCTGTCACATGGAAGAGGCATGGGACTTACTTTGGGTTGCTCCAGAGAGCAAAATTAGGACAAATGAATGGAAGGGATGTGAGGCGTGTCATGTGGTTTCTATGTAAAGGCAACTTCAGGAATAATTACTCCTGGACATTAATGGTATAGGCTGCCTGGTGAGGTGGTGAGCTCGCCAGCACTGGTAGGACCTCAAGCACAGACAGCATTTTGATGTTTCGATGTGTTTGCCAGAGTGTATGTTTACTTTACCGGAACTTAAGAATATTTTGTCACATTTTTCCCTTAAAATGCTGGGACTCTTCAGGATTTGTGACTAGATGGAGAGTGAGTAGGAAAAGGTGGTCTAAAGGAATGAAAGCTCTTTTCACCCAGAACCTACAAAAGACGGATCATGGTGCTTAGCATTTTGCATACGAAGTGATTTTCAGAAAAGGAATAAATAAACCTGGAATATCCATCGTTTGAAAACCACTTAGAATTACTATTTGCTCTTCTGATGCCCAAAGAAAATCCTTAGTTTCCCTGAATACACTCCTACAAGGGCACAGTTTCATCTTTGTGCTACCCCTATGATGTTGGAAATGACACAAATGATGTGACTGGAGCAGGTTGAGGTGGAACATGGGAAAGCAAACAAAGATGCCATTGGATATATTGGCTACAAGAAGAGTATCTTAATACAAAGAAAAAATAATAAAATAGAGACAAGGCAGAGACTAATAGAAATTAAACTGTTATTATTTTAAATAATTTTAAGTTTTTGTCTAGCTCCTACCATGAGCCAGGTACTATGCTAGGCACTTTAAATGAATCATCTCATTGAATCCTCACAACCTCCTATGAGGAGGGCTATAATCTCTTTTCTACAGATACATAAATTGAGATTCAGGGCGTTTAGAAATCACTCAAGGTCATGCAACTTAAAAAATAAATCATGCAAACCTCCAAGTTCAAAAGAGACAAGAGCCCAAATAGAATCTGAACGGGGGCACTGAACTGGGCTCATAATTCAGCTAACAAGTATTGTAGTCAAAATCATCACACTTCACAGCTCCTTCAGTTAAGCTCTGTGCCACTCTTCTTCCCTCTATGATGGTAGTAGAGACCTACTTCGGTGATCTGGGGGACACCCCCTCATTCTTGATTTGAAACGTTGTCCTGCTCCAGTAATAGCAGTTACACCAGTAGAGAAGTGGTTAATTCAATCTCAGGAGTCCTAGGTTAAAATGCAGATTCTCCAGAAGAAGTAATGCAATAGATATGAATGAGCTTTCCAACTTGAGCTCACTGATTCAAGTTTGATTATGGGAAGAAAGTGAGATGAACACAGAGCTGGGACTGACTAAAATGGGGAAATTGGAGAAGAAACGGAAGAGGAAAAGATCATTAGTGGGTTATGTTCCTGGGGGCCTTCCCTCATACCTCTTATCTGGGGAGGGGTCCAGCTCCATGCTCCCAAGGATGCCCCTAAATTCTCAGTAGCTTTGAAGTACAAGAGAGGAGGGACTGGTCTGTGTTGTTCATCACTGTTACCCCAGCATCTCAGGCCTGATCCACAGTAAACACCAAAAAAATTCAATAAATGGACACAGGAATTAATGAATGCAGACACTGACCTGTTGCCTGCAGGGTTCTGCCTCAGGATAGCCTGCTAAGCATCACTTACCAGGATGTTTGTGTATTTGTGTTGTTCCCACATCCAGTATCAGATACTTGTGGATTTTACCAACAACCTCTTCTCCCAGCTTCTTCTGGAAGAGTCTACCTTACAGGAATGAAAATTCACAATAGGTCCATCTAACTTCTTACTGGAGATGTCCTACCCACTGGAGAAGGTTGGTTGTAGTGCAAACAGTGCAGTCTCTAGTTTCAAAGACCTAAGTTCGAATCTTGTCAACACTGCTATCCAGAGTATTCTCTCTCTGAACCTCAGTTGTCATTAGTAAAATTAAAATAATAGGCCGAGTGCAATGGCTCACGCCTGTAAGCCAAGCACATTGGGAGGCCAAGGTGAGTGGATCACCTGAGGTCAGGAGTTTGAGACCAGCCTGACCAACATGGAGAAACCCCATCTCTACTAAAAATACAAAATTAGCTGGGCATGGTGGCACATACCTGTAATCCCAGCTACTCAGGAGGCCGAGGTAGGAGATTCGCTTGAACCCAGAAGGCAGAAGTTACAGTGAGCCAAGATCACACCATTGCACTCCAGCCTGGGCAACAAGAGTGAAACTCCATCTCAAATGATAATAAAAATAATAATAATAATAATAATAATAATAATAATAGATGTGTGGTGAAAATTACATGAAATTACCTGCGTAAAGCATCTGGAATCTAGTAGGCACTTGGTAAATTTTAGCTCACTTCCCCCTTCCTACTGAATAAAAAGTCAATTAACAGAAGAGATATCCTACCAAAACTTAGAGTTCTCAGGCCCCACCAGAGATGTGAAGGCCTCAGAACCCAATCCCATCACTTCAGAAATGAGGAAGAGATGTAGAGACAAGCAGCAGATTGGCTAATGTTGCCCCAGTGATTGTCAAGTCCAGAAAACCTGCCCCAGGCTCCTGACTCCTGGTCTTGGGCTCCTGTTACCAAACTAGCATTTCCCAGTTCACCTTTTTATGCTGCATTTGAAATTACCATTTAGGGAAGCTGTACTCCAAGCTTTCACAGATGGCCCCTTCCATGTTTCCAAGCATGCATGTCTTGTTAGTGTCAGCCTGCCAGTGGAATCAGTCCATACTGACTTCCTCTCTCACCTCCTAATTGACTTTGAGAGACAAACCAGACATGTAGCTCCAAGAAGCTGGATCTATGAGTTTTCAATCTGTTGGCCCTTGAGCTGACAAAGAGATTTATAAGCTTCTGGGTGTGCAAAGCTGCCTGCGATAGGTAGCGGGGGATTTGAGAGTGGCATTTTCAGGAAAGACACAGGTAATGGATTATCCCGGGACATGCTGAGTAAAGAGCGCCAGCTGCCACTGGTCTCAGAAGCATCCATCATGTGACAAGGCTTTTTCCAGGCACTCACTGGCATGGGAGTATGGTTATTTCATGGAGTCCTCACCCATCTGGTCCAATTCCCTCTTTTCAGGTATGAGAAACTGAGGTCTAACAAAAAGAAGAGACTTGCTTAAAGTCACATAGAAAATAAGGAAGGACAGAACAGGCAGAAAAGGCAGATCAAAGCACAAACCTGCTATTCATATGCTGTGTTTACATCTCCCACCACAGTTGTGAATTTGTCCAATTCTTCTATTAATTCTGTTGGGATTTGCTTTATATACACTGAAGACATGTTATGTAGATTCAAACAAGTTATATCTTTTTGGTGATTTTGTAAAGACTATCAATTCCTAATGCTGGATATTAAGATATTATATATTCTTATTTTTGCTTCAACGTCTATTTGTCTGATGTTAACATATTTACTTCTAGATTAAAGTGTCTTCTTCTGTCCTTTTACTTTTAATCTGAGTCTTTGCATTTCACATATGTCTCTAATAAACAGCAATTAGCTGAATTTGTTCTTGTTGCTGATGTTTCTGTTTAAACATATTCTTACCATCCCTGTCCTTTAACCAATGAATTTAGAGTTTTTACATTTGTTGTGAACACTGACATATTTTGATTTATTTCTGCCTTCTGATTTTCCTAAAACAGTTATTATATATTTTTAGTTTTACAAATGAATGTATATAGCATATATGTAAGTAATGGGACATAATAATAATTTGAAACATGTAATCCTAACACCCATCTTGTGAACTAAAGCATTATTAGGTCATAGAAACCCTCTCTTCATATGATTCCTGAGGCCCAAGTGCAGGAGCTTCTCTCTGTCATATATTTTAAAGTAAAATTCATTTGGGTTTGCACATGTTCAACTTTATAAGATAATTGCTTTCCAAAGTAGGTGCACCAATTTACACACCCACCAGCAGTAAATAAGAGTTCCTGTTGTAACATGTCCTTACCAACACCTGGTGTTGTCAGACTTTTTATTTTTTCCCTAGCTAGTAAATGTAAAATGCTATCCTATTGTGGTCTTAATTTGTATATTTCCGAGGAAAGAGACCGTCAAGTAGGAGGGAGTAATCAGCTGTGTAGAATGCTGCTTCTCAGCTTTAATGGTTTAATGGGTCAGCCTTCTTAAAGCTGCCTGCATTTGAATATGGGACAATTCCTGGACTCAAAAGAATAGATCTTAAATAGTAGATGATAAGCCCTGTCACATGCCAGTGAGGGAGAACGAGAGCAGGTTCTCAGTGCTTCCACATCTAAAGTGATGAACCATCCTAGTTTGCCTGGAACTGAGGGGTTTCCCTAGCCATAGGCCTTTTAGTTTTGAAACTGGAAAAACCCCAGGTAAATCAAGACCCGTTGGTTACCAACCCACGCTACACACATAGATGTTCCAACCCTGTTATTACTAAAATGCTTTATTCCATGTACAGAGCCTAATCCTCAGGCACACACACGACCCAAACACAGCTGTCTTCTCCATAGCAGAAGGCAGCCTATAGACTGTGATCTGAAGCCACCTTCTTACCTGGAAAAAAAAAAACCTGCCTTCAGGGGCCGTTCCTTAATGACTGAGGTGAGTGAAAGAATTTTCTCACTTTAAAAGAAAAATCTGGGTCATATTACTTTTTATTATAGTGTATTCCTCGCTAGCTGCTCTTCTTAAAGTTTCTATTTCCCCAGGCTGGGAAAATGTGACATCTTAACAAGACATTTCAAAACTGACACAACAAGCTCTAGGGCCAATCTTCCTGGGAGAATGAGCCACATGCTGTAGGGCCACGTTACACAGACAAGAAATCTGATCTCTGCCTTCCCTACAAGACCCAGGGGCTCCGAATAGATGCCTATGTCTAAGAGCAGGTTTAACAGAGCTCTTGCTAGAGGCTGAAGTTTCAGGGAATTAAAGTGACAAGAACCCCTGTTGTCAATTTCTCTCCTTTGCAACAAGTCACAACTGCACAGCCAACACTTGCCACTTGCATCAGTTTCTCATCCTGCCAATGAGCTTGGTGCTCCTGGTGAGTAAAGCTGGCGTCCAGCAGGAGCACAGGTTACAGCTGCCCCACTTGTGAAAATATTTTGAATTTTCCTCTCCATTTGGTAAATAGTATTACATGACAAGTATTTTTTTAAAATGAGTAGAAACATAAATTCTGGTATGTATGCTTTATCTCAGGCACTGACCATACCATATAATATCAAGACACATTTTTGATTTGGGCAAGGCACAGAATGAGAGGGGTGAGGACCACCAGAGATCCATTTCAGGGGTTGAGGAGTTGCCTTCAGGTTCACAGCCCTTGAGTAGGAAAGGGCCTCTCAGCTGTGCCAAGGAGAACATATCCTATAAATGTCTAAAAGTAATGCCTCACCCTATCCAGCAGAAGTAGCCCTTCTGGTGAGAAGTGGCCATTCCTCTGTGAGGCTGTAAGAAGGAGAAACTGCCCAGGGCCTCATCACAGGCCGGAAGAGTGAGTGAGTTTCCTGGCAAATGGCAGGAGAATTTTCTTCTCTGTGCCTGGTCTCCAGACAGAGGAGCCTTTTGTCAGCTCCCACCTCCCCCCAGACCCAGACACACTGCCCCCTCCTGCCAGACCAGCCTCAGTGGGTGCCCACCTGACACCCAGGCTTCCCAACCAGGGAAAGCCTGACCTTCACCTGTGAGCACACACCATCTTCTCTTCCTTTATTCCCCCTTGTTTTCTTTCCCTCTTTGGCCTTGGTACCACTTGGTTACAGGGCTCAAACCAGTTGCTGCCTTGTCTTACCTTACCAGCCAATGCCATCCTCGTGTATGGTCCCCTTGCCACACACACTTACTCCCTTGAAGGGGGATGTCAGTCCAAAGAAGTTGGCTCTAAGCCCTGGTCACCAGGTAGTCACCACCTACTACTCCTCTCTTCTCCTCTTGGAAATAAAGTGACTGTGTGAGAATTCCACTGAGAGTGTCCACACACAAAGGATGTAGGAGCCATCTTTAAACTGTAGCTTTTCTGTAAAAATTAGACTGCTGGGTTTAGGAACACCTAAAGCTCCAATCAGGGTGATTGTGAGTAGGTGGAAATGAAGTCAGCTGTGCTGTAGCTCTTCTGGAAGGTGACTGTAGATTCTCAGGGGTTTCCAAACACCTGGTCTCTATTCCTGTGAGTAGTGAGTTTTTCCTCTTAATATAGTGAGGTTTCTATATTTAAAAATCTGCCTTTTTTGCTGAGATTATGCTCTTGTTTTCTGGTGTTGAGATAGCATTTAATGAATGTGGTGATGATGACAATAGTTGTTTAGTTTAGTTTAGCTTAGCTTAGTTTGTTAATGTGTTTATTCGGCAGACTAAGAGACTGAAAAAAAAATCTACATCAATCCTCAAATTTTGTTTAAACATTTTCCATAAAATGCAGAAAACTTGGAACCATAGACCTTGATGATTTGAGGAAAAAAAGTCCTGAAGTTGGTCTCATCCTCCTAAGCCACCTCCAGGACACCAGCTGTGTGCCAGGCACTGTGCAAGGGCAGCAGAGCTGGGTGCCCTCAGGGCAAGCATATCCATCCTCCTGACACTCAGGTCGTCACTGTGGAGTGGAGTGCACACGCCCTTCAGGCTATCAGAGTCTGATGCCAGGAAGCCCTGGAATCAGGGCTTAGGGTTAGGTTTAGAGTTGGGCTTTTCATGCTCTCATGGACGATCCCCAACCTCAACTTTTCTGCGCTGTATTTTCCCTATATTTTCTTCCCTCTCACACCTGGGTCTCCAAGGAATGCCAGCAAAAGATGGGAAACCAGGCTAATTGTGGCCATATTGATTCATGATACTTGGCGATCTTTCAGCACTTCTCTTACTGAGGCTGTCGGCTGCCTTCCTGTGGCTGGTCTCAGATTGCTAATCCTGTCCTGCATCCTTGACCTGACAGATGACTCACGTCAGACTCACTGAATAGACAGAAACTGGATCCTTTCTTTCTTTCCTTCTCTTCTCTTCTTCTGTGCCCTGGATCCCTCTTCCTGCTCCTCCTGAGCTGACCCTAACTAACTCCCACTTCACGGTGCCATTGACTCCTTGTCTTTCACCCACAAATCCACTCTGTGCTCCCCGTAGACTAAACACTGGCCTCCTGGCTGCCACTCCTCCAGTCCCTCCTTAGCACAAACAAACATCTATGCTAAGCTTGCTGCAGTTACTTTTTTCATGACGTACGTACTCCTTCAGTTCCTGCTATCTGGCTTTTGTCTCCATCCTGACACTGAAATTGCTCATGAGTGACCTGATAATTGTCAAACCCAGTGGTTTGTTCTCAGTTCTCTCTTCTAGTTTGGCAAGGGCATGAGAGAAAGCAAAGAGAGGGAGAGCAGGAGGGAGCATTGATGGAGCAGGCACTCTATGCCAAGCATTAATCTGGACACTAAGTAGTGAGAATTAAGGTTGGGAATTACATTATGGAGAGTTTAACTGTTGTGCTAAGGAGTCTGTGCTTAATTTCATAGGCAATTGGAAGCCTGGACAGGAAGGTCATTTGTATCAATGATCAGAGCAGGGTTTTAGAAAACTTAATCTGTGGTTGATAACATAGGGAGTGAAGAAGAAAGATATGTGAGGTCTCTGGTTTATAGGAGCCTGCAGAGCACTTGGAAGATAAAGCTAATGTGCATGAAATGAAGAACTGCACAAGGCATCAGCTAATCAAAAAGTAAGTCGATGCTGAATGCTCTGGGAGATGAGAGTGGGGAGGGATTAGGAAGACCGTACTGGTCCAGAGAAGCTCCCAGCAGCACAAGATGGACCTTGAAGAAGGATAAGATTTGGACTGGTGCCAGATAAGGGAGGGCATCTCCATAGCAGAAATAAGGCCAGTGAAGGTACAGCATTGGCAAGAGTTGGGCCCAGCCTAGGCTGCTTTCCTCTATAATAGTTGTAACTCAGCGCCTTCCCTTTACAGTTTTAAGCTGATGACTTTAGATTTTTCCCTTAGAGCAGGGATCAACAAATTTTTCTAAGAGACCAAGTAGTAAATATTTGATGCTTGGCAGGTCCTACAGTCTCTTCCACAGCTACTCCACTCAGCCACCAGAGCACGAAAACAGACACAGACAATACTTATGTGAATGCGCATGACTGTGTTCCAAGGACATTTTATTTACAGATATTGACATTTGAATTTTGTAATTTTTACATGCCATAAAACAATATTATTCTCTGGGTTTTTTTTTTTCCTGGTCATTTAAAAATATAAAAACCATTCTTAATTTGCAAGCCATATAAAAACAGATGGTGACTTGCTTTGAACTGGGGCCATAGTTTGCGGCCCCTGCCATAGAGGACTAGAGCCCATGGCGTTGGAGGGTCTGAGTCCATGTCTGACCTCTGCCACTCACCAGATGCATGGCTATGCATAGCCTGCTTACCTGTCTGTACCTCAGCTTCCTCACCTACAAAGTAGAGATAAGGATATAGCAGTACATGTTTTCTCTGGTTGTTATGAGAATTAAATGAGTAAAAAGTCTTGAATCCATGAAATTTACCCAGAGACACGTAGGAGAAACAATGCAGAAAATAAAAGTGTGGCTAGAAGAAACTTAAGGCTTGTTGCCATGAGGTTCGGGGTCTAGTTCGAGGTCTGCTGTGTGACCTTTGGAGGCCATTTCCTTAGTTTCTTCTAAGGAAGAAATAGGATAATTTTACTCACTCTGAAAGATACATGTGGGAAGAAATGGCATAATTAACATGATTTCATTTGGAAAAGTTAACAAGGCTCTGTACCACCCAGCATCTAGATGGTGGTTTTTAATACCATTCTCCAATAAAAGGAACCAGGGCTCCTTAGAGAAATGGTTGATTGTATGACAGCAGCAGTGCACTGACATGAGCCTGAAGCACCTGGTATTTCCAGAAAAGAAGTGCTCAAAACACACACACACACACACACACACACACACACACACAAAGTTGTGGGTAGGTCAATTGAATGGGCTCCGAACGTCCAACGTTGAAGCAATTAGAGCAAAATAAATGAGATAATATTGAATTATAATGCCAAATATATAATAAATTTCATGAGTCCATACTGATATAAAGGATTGAATAAATAAATAATAAATGAGAGAGAATAGACAAATCTCCCACACAGGATAATTCCAAAAAGTTCATATCGATATCTGTTTTCAAAGAGGGAGCATACCTCCTCATCTTGTGAATGCAGGCAGCACATGGTGTCTTGCTTCCAAATACTAGAGTATGGAAAGAAAGAAAAAAGAGTTTCTTCACAGTGGAGAAACCTGACAACGCTGTCTCAGCCTGGAGATCAAGTAACAGTGATAAATAATAATGGCATATACCCTTGATACGATGTGATAAGAATGGCACTTCCTCCCAAAAAGCCATAACCCCATTCTAATCATGAGAAAAACATCAGACAAATTCCAGATAAGGGACTCTCTACAAAATATCTGACCAATACTCCTCAAAACAATCAATATTATCAAAAACAAGGAAAGTCTGAGAAACTGTCACAGCCCAAAGGGGTTAAAGGAGACATGGCAAGTAAATGGAATGTGAGATCTTGGAGCAGAAAAAAAATCAGAGAAAAACTAAGGATATCTGAGTAAAGTGTGGACTTTTAGTTAATAATATGCCAATATTAATTCATAAATTGTGACAAATGTACTACACTAATAACATGTTAGTAAAAGGGGGCATTGGCTGTGGAATAGCCACTGTGAAACTCTGTTTATCTGTGCAACTTTTCTGTAAATCTAAACTATTCTAAAGTAAAACTGTTATTTTTTAAAACTCACTATATTAATAAATATATATATATTTATATATATACTGTATTAGTCTGTTCTCACGCTGCTAATAAAGACATACCTGAGACTGGGTAATTTATAGAGGAAAGATGTTTAATGGACTTAAAGTTCCATGTGGCTGCGGAGTCCTCACAATCATGGGAGAAGGCAAAGGAGGAGCAAAGTCACATCTTACATGGCGGCAGACAAGAGAGTTGGTGCAGGGGAACTCCCCTTTATAAAACTATCACATCTTGTGAGACTTACTCACTTTCATGAGAACAGCACAGGAAAGGCTCACCTCCATGATTTAATTACCTCCCACCAGGTACCTCCCATGACAAGTGGGAATTATGGGAGCTACAATTCAAAATGAGATTTGGGTGCGGACACAGCCAAACCGTATTATGTATATATAATTTTTAAAAAGTATGTATACCATACTGATGGCATTCCTTCCCATATAGTTTTATAATTCTTTCCACCCTTAACAATGCTAATCTCTACAATGGAGAATTATTGGGCCAGTTACTTGAACTGTCTCTCAGGGTCAACTGGATTGCACAACTCAAGGGGGTGCTATTTACCCAATAGTCTCTGTGAATGGTGTCCTGAGTTATGCTAAGTGCAGTCCGTAAGCACTTTGCAATTTTCGTACCTGAGTTTTACTATCTGTAAAACAGAGATTGCTGTTGGGAGAACTGAATGAGGTTATATATGTAAAACATTTAAAAGAGAGCCTGCCATATAGGAAATACTGTATCAGCGTCAGCTATTAACATGTTTATGGTGGTGGTAGTGGCAGTTATTATTACTGTTACTGGAATGCTTCCAAATCATGCCCTGAATTTTCCCAGCTCTTTCCATCCAGCTGTGCCCTTATGATGGTTAATTTTACACGTCACCTTGGCAAGGCTACTTGTTAAACACTAGTCTATATGTTGCTGTGAAGGTATTTGTAGATGCGATTAATATTTATGATGAGTTGGCTTTTAATAAGGCAGCTTACCCTCCATGATGTGAGGGATCCTCATGCAATCAGTTGAAGGCTTTAAGGGCAAATGCTGAGATTTTCCAGAAAGAAAGGAATTCTGCCTCAGGACCATGTCAACTTTTACCTGAGTTCCCAGCCTGCCAGCCTGCCTTGCAAATGTTAAACTTGCCAACCCCCACAATTGTGTAAGCCAATTTCTTAAAATAAATAAATCTCAATAGATAGGTAAATAGCTACTTAGAGGCATAGACATAGATATCTCCTATTGGCTCTGTTTCTGCAGAGAACCCTGACTGATACAGCCTTCCAGTCCCAGTCTCCATCACATCTTGCCCAGATGAAAGTGCAGCCTCTCACCAGGGCCCAGGCTTGCATATCAAATCAAAGCCAGATCATATCCCACCCTGCCTAACTCCTTCAGTGACTTAACTTGGCAATTTGCAGGCCCAGCTCCTGACAGCATGGCCTATAGGATCCTAGAGGCTGTGGCCCCCGCCACATCTCAGGGCCCTCACCTCTCAACCCCTCCACTCAAGCCACAGAGGCATTCTGTTGGCTTCTCAAATGTGCCCAGCTCATTTGGACTTTAGGGCCTCTGTGCCTACTCTTGTCTCTGTATCGGGCACCCACCACTGCATGATTCACATCACTGCTTTGACCTTCAGGTCTCTGTTAAACATTACCTTATCAGAGTCCTTTGTGTGGATACCCCTGGTACTCTCTACCACTCCCCTTGTTTGGTTCCTGTATTCACTTAGCACATTTATGATTTTATGTTTATTTGCGGATACATCTGTTTATTATCTGTCTTCCCCACTATACATTAAGCATCTCAAAGGCAGGGACCATGTCATTTCTTTTCACCATTAAACCCTTAGCACCTAGTACAAAATAGAGGGTTCATGAACAATTGGGTGGCTGAACCCATAAGGCCTAGTGGCAGCTACGCAGCCTCGTCTTCCCATGTTCCTCGCCCATAACTGAAGATGCTACCTCAACACAGGGCTGGCCTCAAACCTGAACAGGTGACTTTGCTAACAATATATATGAAACCTTTATAAAGCCTAAATCTGCATGATTCAGCATCTAAGAACTGTCAAGTTGAGGAAGCCTGGCTTAATTAGCAAAAGTGATAAAATAGAAATTCCATTAAAAAGTGCCCCCAAACAATTGTCCACCACAATACCTATTTAAAAAAAAAAAAAAATCCCTGTCTTAGCTAACCTCCTGCTCTCATAATCCCCTACTGCTCCCCTCGGACCCTCTCCAATCAAAACCTCCTCTCCCTCATCCAATCTGCATAGACTTTCTGTCTCAATTGCAAAATTAGCTTAGCTTTTCTTCCAGCAATAAAGACTTTTTTTTTTGTAAAAGGAGGAGGTTGCATAAAAGATAGTCCAGAAATTATTAGATTCTCCTTGGCTGCCTTGGGGAGGTAGAAAAATCTGTCAACACTCCCACATTAAAATGTTTGTCCTCTCAAATACAATTCACAACAGACTTCAAATTGATTAATGTAGTATCTTTGATGATTTCTTGTGAGATGCATAAATTGCATTGCCGAATTTGTTAATGGAAACTGAAGACTGGCAGCCTATGTGCCTCATGGCCATGACATAATGGTCTATTGTCTATGCTAAGAAACTTTTGGCTAAGAAACAAAAAGTAGGGTGTTTGTCTTTCCCACATATTTCAGTCAACCGAGAGTCTCTGTGGGCTCAGGGTTCAAGACAGGAACAGGCTGTGGAAATACAAGAATGAATCCGACATAAAATGGAATCCAAGACTTGGCCGCATTCCAAGTCACCCATCTAGATGAATTTCAATCCTGGGCCTGCTTTTTTAAGCTACACAATTTTTCAATAAACTATCTGCCATTATAAAATGCTGCAGATAATTTTTGTGCTTGATGTATTTGTTCATTCTTGAAAAACTGTGGTTTCCCTGCTCTGAGCGACATTTATCCATTCTTCTTCTTAGCTCATCTGAGCAGAAAGAGAAAGAAATGCACAAGGTTGAAATTAGACAAGGACTGATCTGTTTTCCATTCCCATTTCAACCCTGAGTGACTTGAACAAGACAATTACCTTCCCTACAGCTTAATTTTTCCTTTTAAAATGGGGTTAGCAATATCTGTCTTTTACCCGAAGTCCCAGAGGTAATGAGATGAAGTGGAATCCACTCTCCAGAAACACCTTTACAATGAAACTACTGTAGGTAGAAAATATGAAATTTCTACATCTTTTGCAAGCCAATAGCTATTTACATTGTATTGCACTTGATAATAAATTTCCTCAGAAGAAAGGTTCCTGGCCAATTGTTAGTAGTGGCTGTATTAATATTTGTCTTGTGAAGAGTACATATTTTCAGGGCACAGCAAAGAGAATGGGCACTTAGCATGAGGGCTATGAGTCTGGATGCTTAGTCCAGACTTAGAGACATGGATGGCTATTAGTCACAGGCTATTGGGACTAAAGTGTTTTGATTATTTTAAGTGCTTTTTCAAACTCCAGAGAGATGAGAGGAAGTGTAAAATACCAACCAACACCCACATTTGTGGTGTAACTTACCTATATCAAGAAATGTTTACTCATATCCGTTGGCACCAATTGAAGCAGTTTCTAAACAATGTCCCACCAAAAATAAGCTTATTTGGAGTGCTTGGCAGAATGATAAAATACAAGTTTCACTTCTGCTGTGTGTATCCAATCCGTCTCCCACAACCTCCACCCCCAGCTCAGTGTTCATTCCAGCTGCTGCAGCGAGAGAAGTTCATCCCAGATCTGTCCCTGCCTACCCACCCAGCAAAAAGCCCTCCACTGCAGCGATGCGATAGTCAGCTAACTCAGCCTCAAGCAGAGCACAACACGATAGAGTTAAGAGGGTTTGAAAGCGGGTGGATTATATCAGCAAAACATGTATCAGTACCCACTGATACTCAGAGCAAATGTCATATATCAAATGCAGTCTTGTCCTTAATAGGGTTGCAATATTCCAAGGGAATTTGCAAAACTCATGCTACAGAGGTTTAAAACAAAATACCCCACATACCGGAAAACTGTACCATGACATGGTAAGAAATGTAGGGGTTGGGAGGTGGGCACTGTGTGGCGTGTAATGAATTCTACCTCATAAAATGCATGCTGCTTTCTTGCTAGGTTACTGAAATGCCGGTCACCTAAATGAATCCTGATTGGTCCAGGTGCCGGCTGCAGATTGGCGCCACCTGGTGGCAGTTACCTGTCTCACATTTCTGTATCTGGGGCTGGGGGACTTGAAGAACATCCTCAAGAGATTCCAGGAATCTTCAGATGACTGACATCTTGCCAGGCTGGGAAGGCTGACCAGGGAGCATCATACAGATTCAGGAGGTCCCTTTCTGCCTCCCTGCTGCCTGAGGCAGGGTCTCCCTCTCCACCACATCCCGTTCCCCACCCTAAGAACCTTAACTTACCACTAGGCGCTTTGTGGTTGCCACCAGCTCTGGCCTGCCCACTTGGCTCCACTCTGGGAAACAGTCACTCTCCTTTATTTTCTCAAAGCCACACTACCATGGAATTTTTGGATGAGGCATATTTTACTAAAGATTTGAGGAGTGGAATCAGGGAATTACAGCCTAGGACAAAATTGTGTTTTCTTGAGTCCGCACTCAGATACCACTGTTCTTACAATGCACTGAGCAGCCATCCCTGCAGGAAATGTCTTGCTGGCTGTGTCCTTTTGCAAGTCCCTCTTCCAACCATGGGGCTCAGGTGTACCCATGCTCTTTCTCGCCCCTCTTTCTGTCATGCTTAATATGGAATCTTTCTCCCTTTTTCTTGTTACCTGTACTCTTGATATTTTTTTCCCACAGAGATCAATTTAGCATTTTCACTCCCCCCTAAATTAGGCTTCTGGCCTATTTTTTCTTATCCCAAAATACAGTAAGGTCCCCAGCCAACCCAAAGACCATCTAACTTGTTCTCTCACAGCAATTCAAAGCCTGCAGAAGCTTTAGAATTCAAGTTTTGTTTGTTTTCTTAACATATCCACCCAGCTGAAATTTCAGGCAAGACTATCAGCCACTTGCCTCCTCAAATACCATTACTGCCCTCCCTCCTCTCCCTAAGCAGACTGGAGTGAGGAGGAGTGTGGGTGAGGGAGCTCAGCTTCTTCCTGCGTGAGTCTGTGTTTCAATACCTCTCGTGAGAGCATTCCCAGACTCTTGAGCCATTCCTGGCAACATACCCTTTCCAGAAATTTTTTTTTTTTTTTTTTTTTTTTTTTGCCTAAGACTGCTGCCCAGGAAAGAATCTGTAATGGGGACATGAGATCCAAGGCAGACCAACAGCATTCACCACTACACTTCATCATGCATGTCATGCTGGGAGGGGCCAGTGGATTTACAACCTGATCTCTTCCGAGAAGCTGACAACCCGGCTGTGAATAACTGAGACCATTCTTTAACCTTCTTCATAAGAAACGTGCAGGTCTGAAGCTATTTTATTTTAAAAACTAAGTAAAATTCAGGACATTCTAATGGTGCAGCCACTATTAAGGGTTCATTTGTTCAACGATTCAAGTCCTGTGTGATCTGAGTTCAGACCACAGTAATCCAGGTCAGTTTCTATCCCAGAAATAAGAGGAGATTTGTACTGCCATAGATAAAGGATGTATTACAAAGTCATAAAAATTGAGATGGTGCAGAGCTGACACCAGTAAGGAGGGATAGATGAAGGAAACAGAACAAAAACTCAGAAACAGGGCCAAGAATATAGCGAATGGTATGTGGTCCAAGTGCAAATTCAAATCATCAGGAAAAGGATAGAGTATCCAATAAGTGGTCCTGGGAAAAATGTAAACGACGTTGGAGAAAAAAATATTTGGAGTTTCTTCTCATAATACTCACCACAAAATAAATCCTTCATGGGCTGAATAGTTATAATGAAAATAAATAAGTAAATAATATCAGTAAATGTTTTTGTGATTTTGGAATGGAGAAGGCCCTTCTAAGTATAATATGATAGACGCCATAAAGAGTTCTTTGCAAATTAGGAAAGACAATGTGAACACCCCAATATACAATTGGGTAAATTATACAAGCAGGCAGTTCACAAAAAAGGAAATGAAAATGATGAAAAAGCGTAATTATTGACATAGTTTGGCTGTGTCCCCACCCAAATCTCATCTTGAATTCCCATGTGTTGTGAAAAGGACCCAGTGGGAGGTAATTGAATCATGGGAGCAGGTCTTTCCCATGCTGTTCTTGTGATGGTGAATAAGTCTCACAAGATCTGATTGTTTTAAAAAGAGGAGTTTCCCTGCACAAGTTTTTCTCTTGTCTGCCACCGTGTGAGATGTGCCTTTCACCTGCTGCCGTGATTTTGAGGCCTCCCCAGCCACATGGAACTGTAAGTCTAATAAAACTCTTCCTTTCGGAAATTACCCAGTCTCAGGTATGTCTTTATCTGCAGCATGAAAATGGGCTAATACAATTATAAAATTTTAATTTACAATGAGTTAAGAATTAGAGGACCATGTGTGACCTATCATGTTGGCAAACACTGTGATACTTGACAATGCCCAGTGCAGCTGTGCAAATGAAAGGGTAATCTCATAAACTGGTACAGATTGGCACACATTTTCTGGAAATTGACCATATATATCAAACCTTTTAAAAACCCTTTAACTTAGGTCTGGTGACTTTAATCTTGGGAAATAAAAATGGAAGCAACAACACATATTTGAATATGTTAATTAAAGTATCACTTAAATATTAGAATATTGTAAATAACTCAAATGTACCAAATAGAAGAAATAGAAGACTAGCTAAATAACTACGGTACCTCCATGCAATAGAACATTATCGCAGCTATTAAAAATTTTGTTATAGAAATATTTATTGACATAAAAAGATGATTGTGACATAGCATTGTTTTTAAAGTAATCTAATAGTATGCTTATGTGTGTACAAATATGAGTGTGTGTAGGAAGATATAGGAAGGTATCAATCCATTTTCTCAGAATTTATTTCTAGGTGACATGATTAGAAAAACCTTGAAGTTTTTTTCAATGCCTGTCTGTATTTTCAAATCGACAATGAGTATATAGTACTTGTAGTGAGAAACCTATCTATTACAGAATAAATAGGTAAGAAAAGCTCAGGCACTCTCATTCAAGCAGATGCTGGGCCAATTTCTACGGAGAATGCTGTCAAGAGGGCTTCTTGCTGGATGAGGGGGACAAGTATGGTGAGAATTCTAATGTTTTTTGAAACCCGAGATGATATTTTTCTATGAAGTATTTCCTTGGTGCCGATTTGGTGATGAAAATAGAGGAGCACCACATGGGCTCTGCCTATAAGGAACATTTAATCTAATCAAGCAGATGAAATAGTCGTATATAAAAAGTAACCTGGAGAACAACACAACGAAATTCTGACTTGTGCAATTTGAGCAGAGACTGCAGTAAGAATTTGCTTCGTTCCCTGTCTTGTTCATTGGTAGGTGTCAGTGTGGCCTTCCCACTGAGGAGCTGCCCCAGGGGAATTGACTCCACCAGGAGGCAGCGGTGTTTGAGCATGGGGATCCTGTGACACCAGTTCTTCCATGAATTAAATATGTGCGCTTGAGCATCTACCTTGATGGCTCACCCCATCGCGAGACAGGGTGACTCTGGGACATTCCTGCCCAGGACTTGTGTCTGGATGCAGTTGATGGAGGCCTTGTCCTGGCCTGTCTCTGAAGAGCAGAAAGATGGGACATGTACTCGGGTCTCTATAACCCAGGGTAGACATATCCCCTATCCTTTCAACCAGACACACAGACAGCTTCCTTTGGCCCTTGGCCCCAATTAACGACTGCTCTCTCCCCTCCTTCCCATGGCCAAGTGTATTAAGAATGGAGTCTACACCCACTGCCTCTAGTTCCTCACTTCCCACTTGACTCACCTGGTCCATCATCACTTTCTCTGATGATGCCACTAAAATTGAATCTGACCTGGGTCTCTGATGTCCAAAAACAGAGATCAAGTTCCCACCCTCACAAAGGCAGACTCTACCTGCCCCTGGAGTCTCTCTCCCCCGCTCCTCCCTCTCCCCTCCAGCCTTTCCCCTGGTGTTGCCCCCACCCCCTAGATGTGAACCTCCTCTCTTCGTGTAGCCGTCTTGCATCCCCTTGTCTTCTTATGGTTTTTGGACACATGAGGACTCCCAAATCTAATACCAGCCCAAATCCAGATCCAGACATGTAACTACTGGCCCTCAAGGTCAACATGTCCAAAAGACAATCTACCAACTCCCCCCGACAAGCCTGTTCCTCTTTCCTGGGTCCCCACACTAGTGACAGTCACCTTCACTCCCCAATTCACCCAGGCCAGAAATTCAGGTAAATTCTGCCATCCACAGCCAAGTCCACTAGCTCTTCCTGCAAGCCACAGTGCTTCCTGAATCTCTCCCCTCCTATCATCCATCCGTCCTGCCACAGCCCTCACTTAGGCCAGCGCCACATCCTGCCGGGTCCGCAGAGCACCCCAAAGGCTCACTGCCTCTGGGCTTTCCCACCTCCGTCCACTTGCTCCACTACTGCCAGAGCACAAGCATCTGACCGTGTTTCATTCTCTGTTTAAAACCACTTCATGGTTTTCCACCAACTTCAGAATAAATCACAACGCTCCAGGCTATCATAAAAGGCCCTTTGTGATTTGCTTCTGTCTTCCTTTCTAGCCAAGTCTTCTGGCACTTCCTCACACAGCCATGTCCTGTTCAGTTCAAATGGCATCTTAGTGCCCGCCTCATGCCAGGCTCCTTCGCCATGCCTTTGCACTTGCTCCCTCCCCTCCCGATAGTGCCCACCTCCCCTGCCTACCTCCTACTTGTGTATCAGGGCTTAGCCATGCAATTCTCCTCCAGGAAGCTTCCCTGACCAGCTTGGTTGAATATCTCACCAACGCATTATACACTTACACACATGCACAAAACACTGGACCATTGTATTTAGGCTTATTTTTCATTTTTACATTGTATCTATATTTGAAAAAGGCTCACTCACGCCCCTACTCAATGTCTCCACTCCCCTTGAAGAGGTAACCACTGTCAGCCACTTCCCATGGCACACTCTTCAGCACTACTCCCCTGCAGACTGTGAGCTCCAGAAGAAGAAAACAATTGGAACTCTCCTCAGTGTCCGCAGCCCCTAGCACAGGACCAGATATAGAATAGGTGCTGAATAAATCTTTGTTGAATTTATCGATTAACCAGTTGCAATTTTTGCCTGCCTCCAAGAGAACTTTCAAAGATCTTTGGAATTTGGCTGTAACATCCAGATGTGAGTCAACCAAGAAATACATGAGTATTGCTTTCTTTTACTGTCAAGAAGCCACATTGACCTGCTATTTTTTTTCCAGGAAGTAAAAAGTCAAGAATCTAGCACCATGTTGTGAGAAGGAGAGAGAACATGAGGGACATTTGAGAAAGAGCAGGAGGAACGAGGCTGCTCAGCTAGTATCAAATGAGAGATGGCCTCAAAAGCCCTCAATGCAAAGGGGGCTCTGGGGAACCACAAGTTCATGGTCACCTTGCGTTTGCAGGACCATCCCAGAAGGTTTGCAGATTCAGGTTTGCTTGTGATGTAGGATTAAGTGTGAAAGCTACATGACCACAGGTTATTCACTGGGTTTAAGGAGGAACTGCATCAGTCGCAGCTACCAGCATCAGAAGTCTCAATGCCAGTGATTCTCAGCCCCAGCTGCACAGGAGTATCACCTGGGGAGCTTCTAGATCTCTGGAGCCCAAAGCTTCACTGCAGGCCAATTAAATCAGAAGCTCTAGAGTGGGATCTACACATTGGAATTTTTCAAGGCTCCCCAGGCAATTCCAATGTGTAACCAAGACCAAGAGCTGTGTGCTTCCAATTGAACATACACAGGAATTACTGGGTAGTCTTGTTAAAATGCATATTCTGATTTTGTCCCTCGGGGTGGAGCCTGAGAGTCTGAATCTCTAATAAGCTTCCAAGGGTCACTGATGTAGCTCAGCTTTAGAAGTAGTGAGCAGCATGTCACAAGGGGTATTCAAGAAGATTCTGGATGATTATGTGGTATGGATATTGCAAAGAATGGTAATGCATTGGATCAGGGTTGGGATTCTATCAATGCTCTTTGACCTCTTTGTAACAGCTGAAATTTTCTACCCACCCACCCCTGAACAATATCATCCACAGAAAGTCAATATATAAACCCAGCAAAGCAGAGCTATCTCATTAGAATAAAGATGGAGAACCCAGAGCTGTGCCCTCTTGGCCGCCTTCTTCCCCTACCTTAAGGCACCCAGAGTCTCCACCAAGTACACTATGACAACACCTAGTTATTATTTAATAAACCTATCAACCTTGATTTCAAATCCTGAGGATTATTTCAGAAACTGAAACTATTTTTGCTTTCGACAATGATCCCAGCTATGGGACATAAGGAAACCTAGATTAGTGAGCACCAAGATATTACGGCATTAAGGACAAGGGAATCTGCAGGATTTGAGGCTACATGGTCTGCATTCAGCAAGCTTATCCTGTAAAATGTGTCAAGCCTCATTCACTGCTTACAGGGATGAACAAAGGCATGAAGTTGTTGCTTGAGCCTTCCTTCTGAAAGTTCCGTTGAGTCCATCAGCAGGATTTAATGATCAAAATCATTGTGCTGGGTTCTCTCATGTCTATGACAATCCAGCACATATCTCACCAGCTGGAGGCCAGCCAGTCTCTTCTGTTGCTGCCTCTTGCTGTTGCTGTTATGCTCACTTATAGTGTATCTTTAACCCCAGATCTCTTCTCCCAAGGCAGATATTTATTCTGAGAGCTGATAAAATCCTAACTGGCAGAAATCTAGGAAATAGCAGAATGAAAGCCAAAATAAACATGGAGCCAAACAAAATAAGATTGTGCTGGCTCATTGACCAGCTCTCTAAAATATGATTTTGACAAATATACACATATAAATAGACGTATCTCCAGTTAATTACAAGATATGGTAAAAAATATATACATATATATACTTTTCTAAAAAGACATCAAGGTAAAAAAAAAAGTATTGAATTTTATATTTTCTAATAATGGAATTTCATTGATTTGACCTACATTCGTTTATAATTTTTGATAAGTTGAACACTGTTTGGATTGACCATTTGTAATTTCTATGTAAATGGGGTTTATCTGAGCAATATTTAGAAGGATGTGTTTAACCTTTTATCTCATCCAAGAATCAAATCTGCCTTTTATTTTTCAGTGGGGATGTGGCACGGGGAGGGTGTAGTTGTCAAGTGCCTCGGGGGAGCAAAAGACTGTGAATCTGGAAACCTAGAATGCCAGCTTAGCTCAATTTTTCTTACATAATTTGTTACTAAATTTATTGTGATAAAATATGTATAACAAAATTTGCCATTTTATAGTGTACAATTCAGTGACATTAAGTAAATTCACGAGGTTGTACAACCATCACTACTATCCATTTCCAGAGCTACTTCTTTATTTCAACCTTTCTGTAACAGCTGAAATGTTCTACCCACCCACCCCTAAACAAAATCATCCCCATCTTTGTCTCAAACAGATTCTGTACCCATTAGACAATGGCTCCCACCTGCTCCCTCCAACTCCTGGTAAACCTCTCATCTACTTTCTGTCTCCATGAGTTTCCCTATGCTATATAGATCATATAAATGGAACCTGGCAATGCTTTTCCTTTTGTGTCTGGCTTATTCAGTTAGCAGAATGTTTGCAGGCTTCATCCATGTTGTCACACATGTCATCACGTCCTTCTTTTTTAAGGTTGAATGATATTCTATTGCATATAGAAGCCACGTTTTGTTTGTCCATTCATCTATTGGTAGGCATTTGGGTTGCTTCTACCTTTTAGCTGTAGTGAATGATGTTGTGTGCAGATTCAAATAATGTCTGTGTGAGTCCTGGCTTTCAATTTTTGGTGTCTATACCTAAAAATAGAATTGCTGGATCCTATTTCTATGCTGTATTTAATTATCCCTATAGGAACATGGAAAAACCAATGTTCCTGACTGTAACACCTTTTAGCTGAAATTAAGCCCATATTTTTTGTTGTTTTCAAATAAATAACAATTACTGTTGCTTCTTTAAAAAGGGAAGGATTTTTAAAAGACTGATATTTATCTTTGCATGTTCATAATGATCTGATCTGTGATTTCACAAAGGGAAAGAGCAGATTGTATTTTGTATTCAGGTATGGTGCGGCCAACAGATCAGGACGTGGTTGCCACTGAAAGACACTTATTACTCACAGTTCCCAAGCTAAAGGGCCATGGCCCCACACCAAGCCAGGCCACACAGGAAAGCCTTTATTGGGGTTTTCTCAGGGAGGAGCAGGCAAGGCCAGGTAAACAGGTTTAAGATTGGCTGGTTTGAATGACTTCAGCAGCCTCCAGGGTGTAGGAGCTGCCCCTAGTTGTCTGATGCCTGCCTTTGGGTGATTAGGGCAGGAAAATAGTGTCCTACCTTGTAAGAGCCCAAGAAAGCAAGCAAGTGGAAGTATGGGCTGTGTTTCGGTTAGTTTGCATATGAAAGGCATCCAAGTGGAAAGTTGTTTGTTTTCTCAAAGAATTAGCTCTGAAAGAGTCAGTCCCTCCCTGAGCTGCAGGGACCCAGATGCCAAAGCCTCAGATACAGAACCAGAAAACACAGTTAATACACACTTTAATAAAGTCATTGAATCACAGACAACAATGGAGTCCCAATAGGCTTGCATACCTAGGGTCTGAAAGAGTTCTCAGTGCTAGCTGTCTATTAGAATAACTTGGGGACAGTTTCTAAAATGTAATTTCCTGCTCCCACCCGCAAGCCAATTGAATAAATACCTTTGGGCACTGATCATTTTAAAAGTTTTCCTGGTGATTTCTTGTGCATTTGGGGTTGAGAACCCTTGGCCTAAGACAATGTTTCTCAAAGTCTGAATCACAAACAGCAACATCAGCATCTTTTGAGAACTTGTTAGAAATGCACATTCTCAGGCCCACCCCAGCCCTGCTGAGTCAGAAACTGTGGATGGGACCCAGCCCTGTGGGATTGTAGAAGCCCTCCAGGTGATTCTGAAGCCCACTCGAGTTTGAGGGCCACTGGTCCAGGGTAAGGAGCATCAGCGAGTTGACCAGAGTGTCCTCCCATCACACTCCGACCCAATCTCGCTCAGTGCCCTGCAGCAATGTCTCGGCAAAGCTCAGCTGACATGTTTTGGTCACAAACGATTAGTCTGCATGAGGCAGGGCTATTCTTTCAGGTAGGAGAAGTCAGTGCAATTTGGAGGTTTTCAGGTTCTCCCTACCCCTGTAGTCTCCAAACATTTTGCTTCCAAGCAATGCCATTACAGCAACCAGGAGGGACTGAGATCAGCTAGGAAACACAATATGTAATCCCTGCCATGGTGGCTGGAGAGCCCTGAGGCTCCCACAGGAGATAACAATTCAGAGGGCTTTGAAAGCCAGGTGAGACTGGAGCAGCCTGTCTGCACAGAACACATGCACTCACACCCTGCTTGGTGCAATCTGTGATTTGTCACTTAAGCACTCTTCGAGTATCTTCAAATGCAAATTTGATATGCAGAGGGACTGAATAAGTAGCAAAAACTATGGGGCTTTACAAAAAAGCAAACAGAGTATCTACAAAGGAGAAATTGAGTGAATAAGTGGGTGTTCCTCATTGGAAGAAAATCATTGCATAAAATAAGCATGAATGGTGAACAGAGAGGAAGAAAAAAATCATTGGGTGACTTTTCTCCATTGACAAGAAGCTGGTTTTCTGACATCACAGACCTGAATTCTAATCTCAACTCCTCCCTTTACCAGCTGTGAATTTGAGAAAATTAATTAAATTCTAAATTTGGTTTCCTCGTCTACAAAATGGGATTGATAGTACCTACCCAATCATTTGCTTAAGGATTAAATAAGATAATGCTAGTAAAATGCTTGGCTTTGTGCTTTTTATCAACACTCAAATTTAACTACCATTTCTGCTATTAATACTGTCATTAGCATTGTTATTTGCACAGTGACCTAGAGGAAAGTGCCCCCAAATATTAGCTGTTCTTCCTAGTATTATTATTATTATTATTAGGAATTCTGAGTATCTCCATTGTACTCATATCTAAGAAAAGGGCTGTAACTAACCAGACAACCCAAGGACCCCCAACCCCCAAGAAAAAATACATTTTCCCAAAATTCAAAAACCTAATTTAAGTCTTCTACTTAAAAGAAGCCTTCCCTTTAACAGAAAAGGATAAATTGTGCTGCCGTAACAAACCTCAACATCTCAGAGGCTTAACACCACAAAGGTTTATTTCTTGCTCATGTCCCAGTCAAATGTGAGTCAGTTGGCATCTGTCCTCCGAGGGGTAATTCAGGGACCCAGGCAGCTTCTATGTGAAGATATATTCTTAAAGCCTAGGCTTAGAAATGGCTTATGCTATGTGGCTTTCACCCACCCACTAATCCTAGTTCTAGGATTAGTCTTATCTCTCTCATTCAAGCTAATTATTCTGATACGGATAAATCCACTTATCACATAGCATGAACTGGGCCTTATCAGCCATCACGGTAGTTCTCAACTGAATGTACTAGTTGGTGTACAACGCTGTACTAAATTGAGCATAAGTGTAGTCTGGCAGGCATGAATTGAGTGATATAATTACCTCCTTCATTTAGAGACCGTAGTTCTATTAATGTAGCCTGAGTTTGCATTTTTTGCGGGGGGGGCAAATGATATTGAACTGATCAACTGAAATTGCCATGGGTATACAACAGATTCAGTGCCCTGTCATCAATGTTTTCTTTTTTTTTTTTTTCAATCTGAGCAGGAGTATTCATTATGGAAGAAGTCCACAAGAAAAACATAAATTGAAAAGATTTGTTTTCTGTAGTGTATTCATTAGTATCACCTCTCCACCCTATGCAGGTGACAAGTCTCCCTGGAGTGTGCTTTATAGCCCAAGCTCATTAATGGCAAATGCTGAGAAAGGTAGCTGCCAAGCCTTGACTGCCCCTGCAATAACAATAACAAACAAAAAAAAAACTAAAACAATAAGTATCTTATACTGACCTTTCTTGTTTACCTTGCTGTAGGTACCACATCTGCGTAACTGTGCTGATCTACTTCCTCCCCCTGCTGGTGATTGGCTATGCATACACCGTAGTGGGAATCACACTATGGGCCAGTGAGATCCCCGGGGACTCCTCTGACCGCTACCATGAGCAAGTCTCTGCCAAGCGCAAGGTGAGCAGGGGGCAGGCAGAACCAACCCACCCTGGCACAGACAACAGGCTGTCGAGAAGGGACGGTACACTTGTGAGCCCCAGAGGCAGCAAGCACAAGATATCCCTAGGTCTGGGGAACAACAGAGAGGAGAGGAATCTTTCTTCAGTGTCTTTGGAACCCAGATCTGGCTGGACAGGCATGAGCCACCTCGCTTGCTCTTTAAGAGTAATTGCAACCTGTTGATCCATTAAAACACACACATTTAAATAAAAAATCAGTGAAGAGTGATTTGGTCCTCTTTTTATTATTTATTTAAAGTTTGACAAGATAATACATTCATGTAGTTCAAACATCAAAAAGCATTCAAAGGAACAAAATTATAGTGACGAAGAATGGATCGGGGTTGCCAGGAGTCAGTGTTTGGGGGTGCTTGGGAGGAGTGGCCTTCAAAGCAAGAGCATGAGTTTCTTTGCAGCGATGGAGCAGCTCTGTATCCTGACTGTGCTTGTGTTTTTATCTATACCTGTGATGGAATTTCATAAATCTATACACCAAAAAAAGAGTGCATGTAAAAATTGGCAAAACCCAAATATAGTCAGTAGTTTGATGAATGGTCAGTGTCCTGGTTTTGATAATGCGGGATGGTTATGTGAGATGATATCATTGCAGGAAGCTAGTTGAAGAGTACCTGGAATTGCTTTGCACTACTTTTGCAACTTCTTGAGGGCCTTCAATTAGTTCAAAATGAAATATTTTTAAAAATTTAATTCTTATCATGGGAAGCCTCTCTCCCTTCTAGATCTGCCATCTACCCAGGTCCCAAGCTTGCACACACACACGCACACATGGGCACACACAGAAATGCATACAATGCTAACCATTGTTATTTGCTTCTTAACCTTTCTAGATATTGGCATTTATAAGCAAGTAAATATACATATTTTCTCTTCTTTTTTACACAAATAGTAAATACATGCTGTTCTCACTTGTTTCACTTAAAATTGACAAGATCTTTGAAAATCAGTATATAAAGAGCTTTCTCATTCCTTTTTTTATTCTTTGGTAATTCTTTGCATAGTATTCTCTGTTGGTACTTCTCTGCATAGCATTATATGAATGCTGTAGAGTTCTTTGCTAAAGATGTCTTGGGAAGGGGTTACATCGCCTGGTGTCTTAGTCCATTTGGGCTGCTATAACAAAATGCCTTTGACTGGGAGCTTAAAAACAACAGAAATTGATTTCTCACAGCTCTAGTGGCTGGAAGGCCCAAGATCAAAGCACAGATAGATTTGGTATTTCAGGAGGACCCGTTTCCTGGTTCATGGATGGCACTTTCTATGTCCTCAGATGGTGGAAGGGGGGAGGGGTCTCTCTCAGTCCTATTTTATAAGGGCACTAATTTAATTGGTGAGGGCTCTGACTTGAAGACCTAATTGGTTCCCAAAGGCCACCTGCTAATGCCATTACCTTAGAGGTTAGGATTTCAACATATAAATTTGAAGCGACACAAACATTCAGATCATAGTATCCAGTATTCACAAAACCTTCTTTTAAATCGCTTTTAAACATCTGGTGCTCCCTGAATGCAGCTAGTCAAATCTTTTCCCTTCTCCTTCCCTCCTCCTCAGTCTCCAAACCAAGCAGCTTGCCCTAGCTCACTATGTCTCCCCTTGTCCCACCCCTTCTGTTGTGCCCGCCCACCCAGCCTGCTGCCCCAGGCCTTTCCCTCCTGAACAACCTTTCACGTTTGCTCATTAATTTGTCTCCCTGGGTTCCTCCAGTCATGAAGAATAATGTAACACAGTAGTCCCCAAATGTGAGCATGCATCAGAAGCATCTGAAAGGTTTGTCACACTCAGAATTTGGGTTCCTATCCCCAGAGTTTCTGATTCAGTAAGTCTGAAATAGGGTCCAAGTATTTGCATTTCTAACAAGTTCCCAGGGGATGGTGATGATACCGGTTCTGGGACCACATTTTGAGAACAGCTGACTTAACCAAAGTCTTGTAGCACCTTCTTTTAAATACTTCCCGCTTTATCCCATACTGTGCACAGTGAGGGCATGGGAGGAAAAAGGAAGCAGTCATGAGAGAGGGGGATGTGCTGGTGGTCTCACCTATCTCACCCTCTTGCCAGGTGGTCAAAATGATGATCGTCGTGGTGTGCACCTTCGCCATCTGCTGGCTGCCCTTCCACATCTTCTTCCTCCTGCCCTACATCAACCCAGATCTCTACCTGAAGAAGTTTATCCAGCAGGTCTACCTGGCCATCATGTGGTTGGCCATGAGCTCCACTATGTACAACCCCATCATCTACTGCTGCCTCAATGACAGGTGAGGATCCCAACCCCATGAGCTCTCCAGGGGCCACAAGACCATCTACCTCATCCTAAATGGGTAAACCCAGCTGTGAGACAAGAGGGACAAGCGGGGACTGCAGCTAACTTGTCATCACACAACTCAGCCTGGCTGATTATCACCATCAAGGAATGGGAGCCCAGAGTGGATTGATTTTCTTTTTTTCTTTTCCAAGGGGAACCAGAAATCCATATTATTGTCCAAACTCTTCTGATTTATAGATACTGGCAACTAGTGGGGGAATTAAAAACTTCTGTGGTTAATGCATTGTAAGGCAGGTCTGCAAGCTGGATCTAGGCTCCAGGCCGTGGCGTGTGAGTTTATTCACTCTGCTCTGTGGATCCAGTACACAGTGGGCTATGCATGCAGAAAGAATTCCATCCCCGCACAGAGCACATTTGCCTTCTCTGATCTCTCACTGTCCTCTTCCCATTTCATCTTATGATGTGAGCAGCTTTACCCACTTTCTTCCAGCAGTTCCAGCAGGACAAGGTAAGGCAAAAAGGAGTTGTGACCCCAGAGGCCCCTCACTTTGTCAAATGGGTTGGGGAGAGCCATCCTGCAGCAGAAACCAATGTCAGAGAAGTAACAGAAGGCAGAGCCCTTCAGGAATGGTGGTCAGCGGTAGGGAATTCACCATGGGGTGCAGAGGGCTCCCAAAAGCAGTCTGGGACACACAATGGCTGCAGCACAGTCTGTCGTCCAGAGCACCACCAGCCTCCGGGTGGGGAAGGAGGCGGGAGAGGAAGGAGAAGAATAAGATGCTTGTTACCATCTTTATATCCATCAGTCCTCAGCCTGTAAGGTGCCTTCTGTGAATCAGACACTCGGGTACTAGGAATTTGGGGAAAGACCTTCTCTTCAACTTGTCCAAAGGGTCTCTGTTAGTCTAACTCACAGATTCACCCTTATTTCTAAAAGTTTCATGACCCGCCTGCACTTTTTTTTAGGTTAAATCTAGCAGCATACCTTTAAGTAAAGGTTAATTCTTCCTATTTAACAACCGGAGAAACTGAGGCACACTGAAGGAACATGATGGCGGAGAGTCCTCCTTCAGTCAATGGGCTACTCGAGGGGAAGGACTGAATCTTGATATGTGTTTTTACCACCCAGTAACTAGCACAGCGCTGTGCACATAGTAAACACTTAGTGAATGTGTTTTGTTGATGTAGAATTGACCCAAAGTCTGCTGACCCCATGTGGGGGGAGACAGCATAGTTCAGGGCCACCCCTAGTAAAGACATATTTCACATAAAGATTGTTCCAGTGACGGATTTTTTTCTAGTCTTGGATTTGACCTTGTTGACTGACCCTTAAGCCTTTTTGGCCTCAGCATCTCCAGCTGTGAGTTAATTTTAAAAACAATAACAGAATCATGCTTGGGTATGTCCATGTGTTAACAAGCTGATGCAATGGTAGGCAGCCCTCTGAGCAGGCCATCCCAAAGGGTCACCTCTTCATCTGCTCACTCTCCAGGTTCCGTCTGGGCTTCAAGCATGCCTTCCGGTGCTGCCCCTTCATCAGCGCCGGCGACTATGAGGGGCTGGAAATGAAATCCACCCGCTATCTCCAGACCCAGGGCAGTGTTTACAAAGTCAGCCGCCTAGAGACCACCATCTCCACAGTGGTGGGGGCCCATGAGGAGGAGCCAGAGGACGGCCCCAAGGCCACACCTTCATCCCTGGACCTGACCTCCAACTGCTCTTCACGAAGTGACTCCAAAACCATGACAGAGAGCTTCAGCTTCTCCTCCAATGTGGTCTCCTAGGTCACAGGGCCTTTGGCAGGTGCAGCCCCCACTGCCTTTGTCCTGCCTCCCTTCATGCATGGAAATGCCCTTCATCTGGAACCATTAGAAACACCCTCACATTGGGGCTTGCAAAAAGGGTCAGTATGGCTTAGGGAAAACGTTTCATCCTCAAGTCAAAAAAAATCTCAATTCTTCCCTATCTTTGCCACCTTCATGCTGTGTGACTCAAACCAAGTCATTGAACTCTGCTGAGCCTGTAAAATAAAAGGTTGGACCAGCTTTTCCCAAAAGCCCATTCATTCTATGATTCTGGAAGTGACTTTGGCTGCATGCGAGTGCTCATTTCAGGATGAATTCTGCAGCACAGCTGCAGACCCGGAAGACTCATTTTCCTGGAGCCCCGTGTTACTTCAATAAAGTTATTTCACATTAGCCTCCTGCAGCTGGAGGCTCCCATCACCCCAGCCTACACTTGACAGGATGAACAAAAGAAAGCGCCACATAACATCTAAATGAAAAATTTAGCCCTTTCTTCAAAGCATCTGTGAAAAGAAACATATGTATTCCCCTTTTTGGCATCTCAGTATTTCAGTGCATTTACACATCATGAGATTAAGAACCTCGAGCTTCCACATTATGTCCCCAGTGACTGTCCTGAGCAGCCGACGCAAGCAGAATATATCCACTGATACCTGCTAATGTCTCTTACAGACCAGGAGTTGGTAGACTTGCACTACATTTAATGTGTAGCTGACCCTCTTTTCCTACTTATAAACAAGAAGGCTGAGTTAGATAATCTAAGTGTTCCTTTGAATCTTAACATCATATGGTTCAACGTTGTATGGGGGGTTTTTTGTTTGTTTTATTAAAAAAATAATAATAATAAAAGAATAGGAGCAGTGAGTTTCATAAATAATACCCAGTTCCTGGAGATGTAGCAACTGCTAAGGCCATCTGTAACTATCCATCTCAGACATTCTCCGATTTGTCTTAAAATCCTGAGTACATTCCTTCTCCGGGAAAGTTTTGGCTTTTGACAGAGCAGAGGACTTCGTGCCAAAGCCTACATCCATCCAGTTTTAGCAGGTTGAATTTCACCGCTGCAGAACACTGTCAGAGAAGACAAACATGGGCTTCCTGCTTTGACCTTTTGGGTATTTTAGGGTGGGGGCCCTAACCTTGATTCTTAATTTTACACTCGCATCGTGCTCATATGTGCGACAAGCAAGAAGGCTGCACTTTGCAGCTGCACTTCTGGGAAGAGAGCATCTTGCATCTTCCCTTCAGACTCTCTGAATGTCTCCTCCCTGCCCCATGGCTTTGCCAGCTTCCTGTCTCTACAAGATAGAATGACTCATCAACCCTAAAGGACAGTCAGTCTTCCAAGAGCCATGAACTGAATGCTTTGAATCCTAATTCGGATTTAGAGTTTCCAGAAGATGAGCACGCAGTTTTCTTTTTCTGTCTCCCAGATCTGTGTTTTGTCCAGATTTGGCTGGAAGCAGAAGCTTCGTGTAACATCCATGAATGTCCTCCTGGTAGTTTACATAATGGGTGCACATGTGCCACATCCATACCATTAAGGGGAGAACAATGCACTGTTTACAGCCTTTGCCAGTCCTGTTGGCTCTAATTCTACCAGGGCATCCGCAGGCCTGGGGGAAGACGCAATAGTATAAGCCAGAAAACCTCGAGAACCACATTCTCCAAAGCAGCATAGGAAGTATTAAATAAACTAAGTGAAGCCAGATCATTGCAGATATATAAATGGAAGACAAAATTTAGCAGCAACAAAAGTTAGTGCCCTAAGCATTAGTCATACTTCCAAGAGACCCTTGCTGTGTATGGATTACTCACTTTGGAAGGATGTAAACAGCTAACATGATTATGAGAAGTACCTAAGAAGACGGTGTCAAGAAGTTGGGGACATCCCATCTATGGAAGAGAAGGTTGGAGTTGAGCTCAACGAGGATTAACTGAGCGCCTGCTCTGGACTTTGCCCTGAGCTGGGGACACACAGCCCCTGCAGCTCTTGAGGAGCCCACCTTATTGGCCATCACTAACTAACTCACCAGTCCTAGTGAGTCCAAGGTGCCCAGCAGTCATGGAGGCATCTGAGAGGACAGATTCTCCACAGTGTTCTAAAAACCCACGCTCAACATGGGCAGTCAAGCCAAAGACTGGGATCTTTGGAGAGCCTCTGGAATGAGAGTTCTCTGGGGTACTTACAAAGGGAGCTGTCAGTCATTCCAGGGGACCTAAAGGAATAAGGTTGAACAGCATCATCTCTGTGCATAGTAAAAGGGAATGTTGCATGGTCCTGGGCAGTTTCCAATATGGCAAAGCATCTGCTTGGAGAGTGCCAGCAAGCCTTCCTCTGACCCAGTCTCCAATGTCCACTAACACAAAAATGTCATCATCTCCCACATGTGAGAAGCACCGTGATTTGTACTGTGCATGGGTCACATTCTTATTCTAGAAATGCGTCACCCTGTGTTTATCTAAGTGTGTTTCCTTGGTGTAATGTCCAGTAGTAATAGAATATGAAATATCAAGGAACCATCTTTGTTATGTGACTTTCAAAATGTGAGATCTCGTTGCTGACACTGTGATATTTGTATTGTGCCGATCTCTTCCTCCTCCTCCTCCTCATGCTTTCTCAGGGAGGAGCCCTGATGTATGTCCTGAACTCACAGTTCCTAGACCACACTAATTGAGGAGGGGAGTGGGGAGCCTTTATGAGAGGAGCTAGAGAACAAGAGTCCTTCCCCTCCTTATGCCCCAGGAGAATACTAAGAGATAAGGACAGAGTGGAATCCTGGGGAAAGGGGACTCAGGAGCTGACCTCACTGGCCTAATTTGTGGGGAGAAGAGTATAAGTGGAGAGGGGCCATTCCTGAGGTTTCCACATTTTCAAGCCTGGGGTCCTGGAAAGAATATCTACACAGAAATAAAGTATGTGTTTCACTCTCTCACGCCTCTGTCTCTTCTCTAGCGGTCCTAAACATCCTATAGGACACTAAATGGGATGGTACTAGGAACCCTAATAACTTGCGTAGCTAGAAGGATGGAATCAATGTTCAGCAAACTCTTACCTCTGTGATGAAATGGGTTGGGAAGACGTGGGAACTGTTCTCAGGTTGAGATCTGGGAAGGGAGGTGGGATTATGTGAAATGACAGTGATGTTGCCTATGAAGAGAGCTGTGTCAGGATGCAGACACGACAATCGAGTTATAAGCACAAGAGTTTTCATAGGACAGGAGGTTGGGGGAAATAACATCTGAGAAAGACAACGGGGAAAGAAAGCAGAAGTACTCAGAGACAGCCTTCAGACCACCATGCCAATCTGACACCTGGGAAAAAAGGGGTGGTTAGGAAGAGCCTTAGACTGTAGTGCAGCTCCCAGCCCAACATGTGCAAAGATTGCCCAGAGAGACACTGCATGTTAGCAGAAATGGCTAAGCCTGATGCCCTGCCGTGCTCAGCCACTGGCTGGGGCTCTCTGGGGAAAGTGCTCTGTGTTTGAACACCATGGTGGATGCCGAAGCCCTGCAGCTGGAGGCTGTCAGCCAACTGCCCTGCCATTCTTCCTCAAAGAGGGATCTGAGCCATGTACCTCCACAACTACCACCCAAGCTTTGATCCAGCCCCCTGTGTTTGAAAACACATGTCAGGAAACCTGTGGCAGGCTTTGAAACATCAGTGATAATCCCTGTGAGCCCTGGCAATCTGCCTCGTACACCTTGGGTTGCCTGTCCCCTGTGCCACCTCACCCCCAGCAGCTCCATCAAAAGAACAATAAGCAGCTGGTAACAGACTTGTAGTGGCAACAACTGCAAAGGCACTGAAAGAGGGAGTTTTGAGAACATAGACTATCCAACACAGTTAGTATCAGAAACAAGTAATACAGATGTTTTATTTAAATCGAGGCATCTTCAATGGGAGTACGTGGATAAGCTTTAAGGAATCTGCAAGTCCCCTCCAAGTTCCCCACAAATCATATGTAAAACATTGTGTGTGTTTAATAAGAGGTGCAATTAAAGCTGAATCTTCTCAAAAGAAATCATTCACCCTCTGTTCCCCAGGAGGAGGAGACAATTTAAATTGTTTATAAAAGAGTGGCAAGAACTGGAGACTTTCAGAGCGGCGAGAGGCAGATGAGCCCTGGGAGAACCAGAATGGTTGCTGGGAAGCTAGAAACAGCTTTGGAATAAAATCATAGCTCACCTCAGATACTCAGATGAGTTAAAGCTGTAGAATGTCATTTAAAATATTTTCGGCAGTAAAGACTCCAAATTCATAACGAAGGGGTATGCTCACTCTTCCCTTGTTAGCTAAGGGAAGACTGCGAATTGAAGAAATTACAAATCAAGAAATAACTCAGGATGCGGAGTGCAGACATTCCCGTGCAGAGTCAAAGTCGTTTTCACTTATTCCTAGGCATGTGTGGCCTGCCTGCACAATGAAAGTGCTCAGCCTTGGGCACCACACCTGGCTTTAGTAATACTCTCTGATGGAGCTCCTAAGCTCAGAATCCAAGAGCAGTCTTTCAGTCACGGCTCCTAGCACAGTGCATATGGTGGGGACACACCAGGAATGTTCTCCTTCATCTTCAAAGGTGAAAGGAGCAGCTGATTGTAGAAGTTGTTTCCCTGAACCCCACAGGCAATGCTCAGAGACACTGTTCTTTATTTCTACCCAGTTCAGGAAAACAGAGGAAGAGGACAGAGGCCATGGAGCCTCATATCTCACAAGCACCAAATTCAGCATCAAGGAGTTGCATACTTTGGTCCTGGCTTCTCTCTCAAGCAGGGCAGCTTGCAAAGGGAAAAGACTGATAATTAGAAACAAATGACTAAACAACATCAGCAATGACATGAACCCTAAGGGCCAGCTGCCCTGTCACAGTCACTATCTGATGGCATGTTGGCTGTACATATTCCAGTAGCTGCAGAGATTATCACACGGATTCAAAACTAGGCTTCCTACATTTTGTGTATCTCTCTCTCTCTCTCTCTCGCTCTCTCGCTCTCTCTTCCACCTTCCTTCCTTTCTTCTTTTTACTTCCAGTTTCTGTTCGTTTTCTACTCTTTCATCCAACACTGCTCCCATCCCTGGAAGCCCTCTCCTCCCAACGCTCTCTCTGCTGAAATCTCTAGGTTTTATCTCACTACTCTAGATGCTTTACTGGTGCACTAATTAATAGAAGACTTGGTATGGGTTATATTATAGACTGCAGCTTTGTGTCCCCCCACCCCACAAATTCAAATGCTGAAACCATCACCCAATGCGACGAGTCGAGGACTTTGGGAGGTAATTAGGTCATGAGGGAGGTGCCCTTGTGATGGGATTAGCCCTTTATAAGAGACACAAGAGAGCTTGTATCTCTCTCTGCTCTCTGCCATAGGAAGGACAAGGTAAGAACATGGCCATCAGCAAACTAGGAAGAGTGCCCTGACCGGAAACTGACCATATTGACACAGTGACCTTGGACTTCTAGCTTCCAGAACTGTAGGAAATAAATCTCTATTGTTTATGTCACTCAGTCTATGGCATTCTACTATAGCAGCCCCAACTACCTAAGACAATGAGAACCTACCGATCCCTACTCACAAATTCCCCTTATCCATCTCTCCGAAGCCCCTCACCCATCATATGTAGTCACCCGCCCACACTTTCCCTTTATTCCCTAACCCTCTCACCCACTTTCCCAAACTGAGATGGCTTTCACCGCAGGATGCCCAAGTCGGTCCCAACACTAAAAAGAAGCAGCTGAAAAGAAGGCACTACAACTGTTCTACATCAGCATGCAGGACCTCAGAGCTCATCCCCAGCGATCGCCACGGGCAGGCAGCCCTTGCCTTTCCTGTGTGCTCCCCTCATGCTGCAGAGCTCTTTGGCCTGGGTGTTCATCTGTATACTAAATGGGGTGGGAAAAGGCATACAGCACAAGATACCCCCAAGGTCCTTGCTTGATAGAAGAAAAGGGCACATGAATGAAAATAGAAATGTGTGCTCCCAAAAAGTTGGAAGCTCTGAAAAGTGGAAGAACACAACTGCTTCCTTCTCTCTCCCCATTTCAAATGTTATAGTAATTACTATAAAAATAACAGGCATTACTCTGTAGATCTTGTGCCAAGCACTGTATGTGCATTATCACATTTAATCCTCATACTCCATGAAATCAGTATCATTGACCTTAATTTAATTTGAGAACAATGGGGCATAGTTGAAGTAATTTCTCTGAAATTTCATTGCCAGAAGTGAATCTCAGTGACGACCAATTCCAAAAGCCCAAGGTCTTAAGAAAGATCCTCGGCCGGGCGCGGTGGCTCAAGCCTGTAATCCCAGCACTTTGGGAGGCCAAGATGGGCGGATCACGAGGTCAGGAGATCGAGACCATCCTGGCTAACACAGTGAAACCCCGTCTCTAGTAAAAAATACAAAAAACTAGCCAGACGAGGTGGCGGGCGCCTGTAGTCCCAACTACTCGGGAGGCTGAGGCAGGATGATGGCGTGAACCCGGGAGGTGGAGCTTGCAGTGAGCTTAGATCCAGCCACTGCACTCCAGCCTGGGTGACAAAGCGAGACTCCATCTCAAAGAAAAAAAAAAAAGAAAGAAAGATCCTCTTCTGTCTCTTTTGCTTATCATATTCCTGGACCTCTATCCTTTTCTTAAAGATGCCCAACCCAGGCTGGCATGACCTCCCTACACACATTGCCAAGAAGCTAGTTGATGTGGTAGTATTTCAAGGAGCAGCAAGCTTCCGTAACCCCATTAGATCATTGGACAAATATTTCAAAGGGTAAATTGTCTTCACAGTCACTATAGTCATCCCTACAATTAGGTAAGATGTACAGCTGGACTCTAACTACGATTTGAAGAGTGCTTACCAAGATTTCCCGCTGAAATTCATCTTGGTACATTTAGTCTTGAGTGCACAAAATTCCCTAGATATGTATTTCCTTGGAGAATAAAGTCTTCTTTTAGAAAGACAAATGTCACTGGGCAGGATAATATCTCATGTTTACAACTAACAAGTTAGATATCCATGTTCTGCCCATAAGGCCAAACTCACCTAGATATTGGAATCAGGAGTGTGGAGTGGGACTGCTTGATTGCCTGAGAAAATGGTGCACAAGGGGAGGGTGTCCTGAGGCTAAGATGAGCCAGAAAATTACCTAAAAGGTTGCCCATAGGATTGCTGATTCAGGAAAGAAAGGTAAGCTCAGTACCCAAGAAAAGGAACCAGGAATTTGAAAACTAGAGGGACCAAGTGAATGGTTTTCAAACCCTAATGTGCATAATTTACTTAGTAAGTTTACTAAAATCTGGATTCCTGGCCTCATTCCCAGAGATCCTGAGCTCTGGCTAGGCCAGGGAATCTGCAATTTAACAAGCATGTCAGTGGTTATAGTGCAGATGGCCCATGGCACCACCAGAGTAGGCAAAGCAGAAACAGAAAATGGGTTGGAAAGTCGATGAGAAGGGGCTTTGACAGGAAAGAATGAGCAGGTGAACGGAGGGGGTTCTTCACACGCAGGCTTGCCTCACATGGTCAAGGTAGCCTCTCAAAGGACTGAGCATGAGAAGCTGACTGGGTGCACGGCCACAGGGTCGGCACCACCAGAGAGAAGAGAGACAGTGGGAGGAGTTGTAGGGAGGTGGAGTTGCCACCCAGTCCACTTCTCAACTTTGCCCTATCTGGACATTCCCAGTGTTATTTTTTCCAACATTTTAATTCTACTCCTCTGAAGAAAGGAAGCTCACTATCCCCCACCTACTACTCCCTGTTTTAGTCTTCCTTCAAGGAAATTTGCCAAATCAAAACTAATATCTAACACTTTCACTTTCTAGATTTTCAGACATGTGCCATAGAGGCTGACTTCTGGGAGGCCCTAATCTTGAATGGTGTCCACCTCAGAGTGGAATGGTTTTTCCTAAATTCTAAAACAATTCCCAGAGCACTTTATAGGAAAATATTTTTATACAATCCTAACATTCAACCCAATTTTATGACTTTGTTGATTACTTACAGCTTCCCTTTTATGCTCAACTCAGAATCCTATCCAAGCAAGGAAAGAAGTCTATATAACAGAGCAATATTGTTTATGTGGGCAGTGGAAAAGAGCGAGAAGGAGATCAAAAAGCAAGTAAGACAAAAACAGCAGAAGTCAGATAGATTTTTCTCTTTTAACGAGTAAAAGATAATAATAATAAAATAAAGACTATAAGCCATAACTCTTCCCAGTTTTATCCACCTTTAGATAACAGTACTGGGTTCCATGATATATCATGATGACAGGAACAGCCTCCAGCATGTGGTTAGGAGCTGGGTACACATATCTGCATGTTCCTTTTTGGCTACATAATAAGAGAAAGGTTAATTGTGAGATTCCCCAAAACCCATTCTTTCAACAAATATTTACCAAAGCCCTAGAAATATTTCTTCATAGAAGATAACTCATTCCCATGGACGGAGGGCAATGTTGGTGCTTTGATACACCAGAAATAATCTTTGATGACCCCTATGACAAGAAATATAAAGCATCCTTCAAGCCAGGACACCTAACTCTTCATCCATTCACTCTTTGATCTCCTGCAACACATCAGGCCCAGTGCTGGCATCAGGATGCAACAGGAGTAAAAACAAACATGGTTCCCACTAGAAAACAGCTTTCAGGCTTATGGAAATGTATGCTAATCAAATAACCCACTAATGAGAGTATAATTAACAGCTGAGATAAGGATGATTAACGGAAGAAAGGCTCTTTTATGAGAGCCTGTAACAACAACAACAACAAAAAATGGATCCACAACTTGAGGTCAGGAAAATCTTCCCTGAAGAAGAGCAAGAGTTCATTAGACAGAGAAGGGAAAGACTTTTCCAAGAATTGGTGTGGAGAAAGTCCTGTGACTAAAGAGAATATACCATTTTGAGGTACTGAAAAAACAAGACCAATGTGGCTGCTTGGAAGAGGGAGGAGAGTGTGGTAGGTGAGGCTGAAAAAGAGGGAGGCAGAGAGTATTGGAGAACCTTGTAGGCCATGATAAGAATTTTCGTCTTTAGTTTTAAAGCAAAGTCACCAAAAGATTTAGGAAGTGATAGAATCAATCTGCTTTTGGAAAAGATCACTCCAGCTGAAGGGAAATTAAATTAAAAGATAATTGCTATCATTCAAGGAGGAAGAGGTGGGGTCTTGGACTAAACTGGTGGGTGTGGATGGGTAGGAAATAGATGAATTTTAGAAGTGTTTAGAAACTATATGAGAAACTTTTGTGTGGTGATGGCACTGGTTGTAAGGAGAAGGGAGGTTTCAAGGGTGAATTTGGCTTTTCTTATGTAACTAATTGAGTGATGCCACCATTTATTGAAACAAAGAACACTGGGATACCAAGCTTGAGAGAGGAGAGAGGCAGAAATATTGTGAGTTTGATTTAAACATGCTATATGCGTTAACTTTTAGACATCAAAGAAGGCATCAACTAAGCAGTTGGGCTGAGAACATAAATTTGCAATTCAATTACAGATGGCAGTCGATGCTATGGGCATGAATAAACTTGCCAAGTGTGATAGCACTGGGTAATCAATTGCAACTTTTAATAGCTGCATAGAAGAGGAGTCAGATTGTGCCCAGAGAGAAGGAAAAAAAAAAAAACCAGGGAACGTGGTGTCTTGCAGGCCAATGAAAGAGAATATTCCAAGAAAATATTTCTATGACATTGAATACTGAAAATTAATAGAGAAAGAGGGGAAATAGAAAATGCCTGGTAAGTTTAATGATAAAAAGATCAGTGGTGGCCTTACCAAGAGTTGTTTGAAAGGAGTCATGAGTTAAAAGCAGATCACAGTGAGCTGAAGAATGAACACATGATGAAGAAAGAAATAGAAATACAAACCTACAGAACTCCTTCTAAAAGGCTAGTTTAGAAGTAGACGGCAGAGAAGATGATAGCTAGAGGTAGTATGGGACCAAGGGGCTATTTTAAACTTGTATTTGTTGTTCAATAAAATAGACAATTTCCTGCCTCAAGGGATAATCCTTTTGAGAAGGCATAGCTTAATATACAGGAGAGAAAACAGAGAATTGTTAGTGAACAATTTCTGAGAAAGCAGGACAGTGGAAAGGAGAGCACAGCAGGAAGATGGCAGACAAAGGGGGAAGGCAGTCTAGGAGACTTGATGGTTGGATATCAGAGAAATTCTTCTGGTTTCAATTTTCTCGGAGAAGCAGAAAGCAGAGAAGGAGGCAGGAAGTTGTGGAACAGGGCTATAAGTATACAGAAGATTTCAAATAATCATTGCAGATTCCTTAGAAACTATGATTCAGTGGTTCAGGGGCAGTGCCTCCAAATCAACATTTTAAATCACACAGCTGATTCTGATACAGGGACCAGGCTTTAAGAAACACTGGCCAAGAGTTTCAAGACATGTTCCTTTTTATGTCCTCATGTGAAACCCACCATCAAGAGCAGAAGAAATAGATGTTTCCAAAAAGATCATACTGGAGCACACAATTCCAGGGAGTTGCTTGACAAAGCAGCTCTGGACCCATTCTTGACCTTATGGGAAATTTAATAGATCTTAATTCAGTTCCAAGGCACTCAATATTAATTCAAACTAGTCTTTTATTCTGACTTTAGGTCCTTGTTCTAATAACAAGGTGCAATGAACTGAAGCTTTGTGCCCTCACCTCCAAAATTCATGGGCTGAAACCTAATCACCAATGTAATGGTACTTGGAAGAGGGGCCTTTGGGAAATTAGATCATGAGGATGAAGCTGTCATGAATAAGCCTAGATCCTTACAGAGAGGTCTTTGTTCCCGTTTGTCATAGGAGGACACAGCAAGAAGACAACTGTCTATGAACAGGGAAGAGAGTCCTCACCGAACACTAAATCTGCTGTTGCCTCGATCTTGGACTTCCCACCCTCCTGAACTGAGAGAAAAAAAATACCTGTTATTCAAGTGTACGATATTTTTTTTACTAGCTGGATCAGACTTAGACACCAGGATTATGTTTTGCCCATGTTCCACTCAACCCTTCCATCCGCAGAATTACCACGAGTTACAACACTAATCCTTATCTAATTTATCTATGAGAATTTCAAGGTAACAATACATGCATGAGTATGCACAAAAAGACAGATCAAAATCATCTTCGCCCAGCTTAATTTTGAAAGAATAACTGTACAAGTTTTACAAAAGCATTGTAACTATGCCAAGATTATGCATTTTGACACAAAAATAGTTTCTGTCCATGAATTTGAAGCCTGAGCATAGATTGATCAACTCTACAAAGGGTCTTACTTGGTTTTGGTCATATTCTTCATGAACTTCCCCTCACCTTTGCTTAGTTAACTGCCATTTATCCTTCAAATCCTAGATCAAGTGTTACTTTCTTGGAAATGTTTCCCATCACCCTCAGTCCCATTCCGAATAGATCCCCACATTTATTCTCTCTTATATCATCCTGTTCTCTTCCTTCATGGCACTATAACAATTTCTCATATATATTATTTGTATGAATTTTTTAAAGTATGTAATCTCTATTAGACTCTAAATCCTATGACAAGGAATTTAGTTTTGCTTTACAATGTACACCCATTTCTTAGCATGATATCAGGCATGAAGTGCTGATTTTAGATTAGATTAGCTTAATAAATATCTTTTGAGTAAATACAGTAAATGAGTGAATAAATAATTGAGATAGAATGAAGTTTAATAGGGGCTGTTAATACTGTAGCTGTCTTTGAAACCTATTTTTTCTTCATACTGAATATTCAATTAAGAGATCCAGATCTGGCGGGGCGTGGTGGCTCACGCCTGTAATCCCAGCACTTTGGGAGGCTGAGGTGGGTGGATCATGAGGTCAGGAGATCGAGACCATCTTGGCTAACACGGTGAAAACCCATCTCTACTAAAAATACAAAAAATTAGCTGGGCGTGGTGGCAGGCGCCTGTAGTCCCAGCTACTTGGGAGGCTGAGGCAGGAGAATGGCGTGAACCCGGGAGGTGGAGCTTGCAGTGAGCCGAGATTGTGCCACTGCACTCCAGCCTGGGCGACAGAGCAAGACTCCATCTCAAAAAAAAAAAAAAGAGATCCAGATCTGAAATATGTCTCTAGAGTGAAGCTAGCAGAAGCTTTAAACATTACTGGTAAAGAAATAACTCTAGGATTAGGAAAAAATAATTAGTTATCCTTTTTTGAAGATGGGTAAAACCCATTTTGAGTTTTCAAGGTATACAAGGAGACTATATTGCTTAATATTAGATGGTCCACAGATAGTGTTATGCTGGTAAATATTTAATAACTGGCTCTCTGGAAAAACATTTTTGTGACAGTTGCTGATTTTCCCAGTGTAAACAATACCACTGTGGCCAATTTCAAACTACCAATGATTTAATAACCATCTCACTAAATTTCTGAAAAAATGGACAATTGACTCTCATAAGGTGGTACAGACCAGTTGTAGTACACTATCACAGACATGGTACTGAAGTGCTGAAAATTTTGTAAGGCACCATCTTCTCTGCCATGTTTGATAATAAAAACCCCTTGGTAACTGAATCAAGGACTTCATTCAAGAGTTAGAGTAGATCAGACCAGGCATGGTGGCTGGCACCTGTAATCCTAACATTTTGGGAGGCCGAGGTTGGTGGATCACTTGTGATCAGGAGTTTGAGACCAGCCTGACCAACATGGGGAAACCTTGTCTCTACTAAAAATACAAAAATTAACCAGGCATTATGGCACATACCTGTAATTCCAGCTACTCAGGAGGCTAAGGGAGGAGGATCGCTTGAACCCAGGAGGCAGAAGTTGCAGTGAGTTGAGATCAGACCACTGAACTCCAACCTGGATGACAGAGTGAGACTCCATCTTTAAAAAAAAAAAAAAGAGAGAGAGAGAGAGTTAGAGTAGATCAATAGATCAAACTTCTTGAGAAAGAAAACAAAACAAATCTGGCATTGATTGAAGTTATCACCATGGCTCACTTCTGTATAGAGGCAGGCTGACTTCCTCACTTCCATCTGGGAATGATACTGGAGAGAGGCTTTCAACTTTAATAAAATTGTATCAACTACCTCCGGTCATTTGGAACAATACAGGGTCCAAATACACATTAGGAAGTCAACCCTACACTATCCTTGCTGGTTTCCAGAGCAACATGTAGTGATGGCCCTCCAAGCGCTAGTCAGTCTAGCTGAGAGATGTGATGCCCAGAAAAGAAAATCTAAGGCAGTGGCTCTCAATTTTTTTTGACTGGTCACTTAGTCAGAGAAAGCTATTCCAACAGACAAAATTCCATGAGGACAACACCCTGGAACAAATACGTTTTGAGAAGATCATACAAACAGTAACTTCAGCAATACTGTTAATGCAAATTGTGGGGCTAGCCAAACAAACTTCAGAAAAATAAATTAATACGTTAAAAATCAAGGACAGTTTCCATGGAAAAGTCCAATAAACTCAGGATACTGCTAACGATGAACTGATAAGAAGCCCTCCCACTCTCTGAACTTTGCAGTGTCATCAAGCACTGTGGAGTAGCCAGACTTCTTGGTAGGATGCAGAATTAGGATCCTCAGCAAATTTTAGTATAATGTTAATGGGAGTTTTTTGAACACCAAATTTTAGTAACCCGTAATATTTCACTTAGCAGTTACTGGTAAGCAACTTACTGAAAGTCTCTAGAATTGCACATTTTTGCCTTTAATAATTTGTATTTTTTAAATTAGTTCCCTGCTCAACTGATGGACCCTCATGGATTACTGCATGGCCAAGAATCATATTTGCGATGGGTTGTCTAGGAGTTGTGCAATCCGGCCATTCCTCTAGGTCCCCTCTGCTCTGTTACTTGATCCTATGAGGCAGCCCCATGCTTGGACCACATTAGCTATGGCTCCAGCTGGACACCTTCACTATGCTCTTGGATAAAAACAACTAAATAAAATCTGCTTCTGCATTTGCTATAAAACTGTTATTGTGAATATTATTAGTGTTTATTAATGCATCAATGTATTTATTAATTACTTTAATAATTATTAAATTATTTTTAAATAATGTAATTATTAATTTAACAATGTAATATATATGTAATTTTAGATCATGCTGACGATGATAGTTAATGTTTATTAGAGTTTACTATGTGTCAATCACAAGTCTAAGGGTTTAGCATGTTTTGCTTTGTTTAATCTTCATATATCCCTAAGGAATAAGGTGTTATTATAAGTCCATTTATCCACAGTGTCACACCATACTCCTTAAATAATCTCTGCATGAGAATTTTTCTTGAAGTTTACTGCCAGGAAAATTTTGACTCTACTGGGAAACTGCTGTACTTTCTCCTTCCTGATCTCGAGTTGTGTAATATTCATTGCCTGTCTTTTATCCCTGGATTCCAGAAACCTCACAATAGAATTTTGAGTCTTACACACAGGCTGGTGCTATCTTATCATTAGTATACTTATTTCCATGTATTTCTCTTTGTCTGACTCCATTTTCATTTTATTTCCTTTGTTGCATATATTCTTGCTAATAATTGCCTCAGAACTTTTTGGAAAGAGGAAAGGCAGGAATAAATTTAATTAAACACACAAAAATTACACACTTTGACTTTATCCTAAGAACATTACGCCTGAGGAATCAGTAAATGGAGATTGAGAACAACAGCCCCGTCACTTGGGACAAGCTTGAAACAATTTGGGAAGCAAAATATCTTTTCCTCGAGCTTCCGGGATATGATGGCTATTCGTATGTTTTAATGAGATAGAGTTATTGACTCTCATCTGGGGAGAGCCCTGAGATCTACAGTAAAGCTCTTGGCCAGAATATCAGAGGTCTTTAAAGGAGGTGGAATTTCTCCTATTATAAAAATCATCCCAGAAGCAGCTATCTTAGTACATACGCACCTATTCGGTGCCCTTTGCTGTAATATGAATACATTATTTAAGGGAAATATTTTATTTATAAAGTATTTTAACCTTCAACATGCATGCGTTGCTAGGGGTCAGAGGAACAAAGAATTATGCAACTATCACACTCTGTTTCCTCTGGCAAATGAGTACAGCTGCTCATAAGAGTCAACGTATAAGAAAATAATAATAATAATAACGTATTCAGAATTAACAAGGTTTATTACAACTCTTTTCTTTTATCTAATGGGAAATGGTATTGTCAGTGTGCTTCAAGCAATGGGTCTAGAAATGCCAAATATTTTATTTTATTTATTTTTTGAGACAAAATCTCGCTCTGTCGCCCAGGTTAGAGTGCAGTGGTGTGATCTCGGCTCACTACAGCCTCCACCTTCCAGGCTCAAGCGATTCTCCTGCCTCAGCCTCCCAAGTAGCTAGGATTATAGGTGTGCACCACAACACCCAGCTGATTTTTTGTATTTTTAGTAGAGATGGGGTTTCACCACGTTGGCCAGGCTGGTCTTGAACTCCCGATCTCAGGTGATCCACCCACATCTGCCTCCCAAAGTGCTGGGATTACAGGCGTGAGCCACTGTACCTGGCCAAGTGTTGCATTTTAGCAGCTATGGTGACCACAGAAATGTGGTCATATGACACCTAAAATTTCTTGGGACGTGTGGTTTAAAGGTTAATAACAAGTGGCATTTACTATTTGAATTTCATCAAAAAAGAAATTTTAAATACAAAGTAATTGCACTTCTTTCTGTGCCTCTCATTAGACTTTTCTTAGCCAATTCCTGCTGTAGTTCCGTGCAGACCTAGAACTCAGAATGACGTTTATCAACCCCTTTACCACTCTAATGCCTCCAGCCATCCTCAGCAATGGTGCTTCCAATCTAAATGTTGATTGCTCAGAATCTCGAACTTTATTAGAGTTCCAAAGGGGTTTTGATTACTTCCTTAAAAGTTTGTGCTTCAAGTGATCAGGCTGATTTATTATGAACTTGTAATTTAAGAAAAAAAACTCTCAGTTTGTTAAATTTACTTCCTCTTAAACCTCTGTGCTCAGAATGCTTGATTAGGATCCAGGAATTTGTATCTGGTTTAAAGAATTTTTTAATCTAACAAAATACTCCAGATTTTCATTCTTTTCTTTTCAATTCCTCTCCTTAAAGCAAAAGGCACACCTGTAGCCTTTGGTTTAGGAGATGTAAGAAGTATCTGCATCCGGAAAGAATGAGTAAGGCTCTGTTCATCCCACCCCTTCTCTATAGACCAGCATTTCTCAACTTCAATATGTGTATGAATAACCCGAGCATCTGGTTAAACTGCAGCATCTGATTCAGTAGATTCAGGATAGGACCTGAGATCTGATTTTCTAACAGCTCTCAGGTGATGTTGCTGGGGCTGCCTCACAGACCACACTTAGAAAAGTGAAGAGCTGTAGGATCCGGAGCACGCAGAACACATGCAACTGTAAATGTACAAGTAGCCACATTAAAAAGTTAAGAAGAAGCAGGCAGAAATAATTTAACAATATGTTTATTTAACCTAACATATCAAAATATTATTTCAACATGTAATCAATATAAAAATTATTAATGAGGTATTTACATTCTTTTTTTTCCATTCTAAATCTTCAAAATCCAGTGTGGATTTGTCTTAGTCCATTTTATGTTTCTGTAACAGAATACCACAGACTAGATAATTTATAATAAACAGAAATGTATTTGGCTCACAGTTTTGGAGTCTGGGAAATCCAAAAGGATGGCACCAGCATCTGGCGAGGGCCTTCGTGCTGTGTCATCCCATGATAAAAGGAGTAAGGATGAGAGAGGGTGAGAGACAGCAGAGGGCCAAACTTTCATAACAAACTCACTCATGTTATAATGACAGTGATCCATTCATGAGGGCAGAGTTGTCATGACAATCATTTCTTAATAGCCCCATCTCCCAACACCGTTGCACTGGGGATTAAGTTGCTGCCACACGAACTTTGGGAACATGTTCAAATCATAATGGTATTTTACATTTACAGCACATCTTAAACTACACTAACCACATTTCAAGTGCCCAGTGCTCACATGTGGCTAGTGGCTGCTGCATTCAACAGTGTAGGTCTAGAGGGTCTCACTGTTTCCTTGAAGAAATTCTGTCCAGTAACTTTTGAGTGTTACAGAAATCTGTGAATGTCAGGATGTGAGATCACCCAAGATGACTATCTTTAGAGTAAGGGCTGCACCTAAGCTGAAAATGGCAGTTCTAATTTGAAAGATGAGTTTACTCAAAAGCAATACAGCCTCCCTGGGTGGCAAAAGCCTCTTGTGCATTGGCCACAGACTTAGCACTGTCTCCTTTGCCTTGGCACTTCCTGGTTGCAAGTTAAACAAGGTCCATGGGTAAGAGAAGGCACAGAAGTTTTGAGGCCTGAAAACAGTTTAAGGGGCTAGGTCAAAATGTATGAGATGGGAAGTAATAAGCCAGGATACAAGCAGAGACCAGGTAGTACAAGTCCTAGAAATCCTCACTTAGAGGTTTGAATCTTATTTAAGAGCAATGAAGAACCATTCAAAGGTTTTAAACAGAGAAATATGATCAGGCTTTCATTTGACTGACTTATTTATTTGAGATAGGGCCCCAGTCTTTTGCCCAGGCTGGAGTGCAGTAAAATGATCATAACTCACCACAACCTCAAACTCCTGGGCTCAGGTGATCCTCCTGCCTCAGCCTCCCAAAGCACTGGGATTACAGACCTAAGCCACCATGCCCAGCCCAGGTTTTCATTTTAGAAAGATCTATTAGAAACAATGGAAACAATTTCTGAACGAAGACAAGATTGAAGGCAAGGAGACTAGTTAGAAAACTTTTTCAGAAATCACAGTAAAAGATGATAATGACCTGAGTTAGGACACTAGTTCTGAAGTTGGAATAAAAAGACAAACAAATTTTATTTATACTTTAGTGATAGATTAGTGAAAGAAAAATGATAAGAGAAGAATCAGGGATGATGCTCACATATATCAGACAGGGCCTGAAACAGAAACTCAAATTAGAACATCAAGAGGATTAATAAAGGCATTGTTGACAGAAGTGTGGACAGGGTGTAGGGGAGCCACAGAGATCAAGCAGTTCCCCAGAGGTGGAGCTGATACCACCCATAGGCCTGAAGGCACAAGAGAAAGGAGCAGTTACTTGACTCAGAAAGAGAGTGTTGTGTAACAAGGGCCGCCATGAGAGAAACAGTGACCTCTGGTTGAAAAACACAGCCAAAGAGAGGCAATCCAGCAGCATGAGCCTGTGGGAAAAATATGCAGTTCTCACTCTCCTCCTTTCTTGTTTCTTTATAGGACTCCCCATTCATTGGCTGACCCCTCCCAGAAGCCAGAGAGCAAGGGAGTCCTTTGGTGTGGTCCATACTGCACCCACCTGGACACAGAAGAGGACAAAGAGAGAGTAGCTCTGGAAAGGTAACAGAAAATATCTGGCAAGCTGGTTTTCTAGCCAAGGTGGCTGTGTGGAGCCATTTGTTGAGATAGAGGACAATAGGATGCTGGTGTGGAAGGAAGAGGGTCTTCATGTGTCTCAGATTCACACTCATCCCTGGAATCTCTTTCTACTTGATGTGATCTTGCAGCCCCCCATCCTCAACTCTTTCTGTTAAGACCCCCAAAAAAGAAGGGAGAATCACCATGAACTTGCAACAGCTCCTCATGGTCTTCCTGATTGCTTTCCAGCTCTACAATCCATTCTCAACACACCTCTGCTAATATCAATCAGGTCATATTTTGATTGCCTTGCTTAAAGGCCTTCAGTGGTTTCCCATTGCTCTCAGAATAAAATCCAGACTCTCAGCCACAACCCACAAGGTGTTGTAGATCCGGGCTCTGCCCTGCCTTTGACCAATCGTTTTCACCCACTCACCCCACACTCTCTTCTCTCCAACCCCCACTCACTATGGGGTGTACTTCTCCCAGATCCCCACATGTGGGCAGTGAGTTCCCTCTCAGCTCCCCATTAGCTCTCTGGGGAGTACTCCCAGAGCCTACCAAAGTAGGAGCTCCCCCGTCCCAGCTTCCCTAGCACTTCTTATGAAATGAAATTGTTTTACTTTTTACTCTCTTCTTCCAGTAGGAAAAAAAGCTCCAGTATATACCTAGGTATCTTGCCAGTCTTATAATTGCTGTTACCCTCCAGCTAGAAAAGGGCCTGGCCCATAGCTGGTACTCAAAACATACATGATACATTGACCACAAGTACGAATGAGTACAAAATGCCAGTCCCACGAATGGACCACTTCAGAGGAAACCAGTGGGTTTCCTACCCTGACTCTGAAAGCTGTACAGCTAGTACCTGAGCTGAGTGCAGGGCGTAGGCCTCAGTGAAGACCCAGGGCTATGTATACATGATCTGGTGCATGATCTGCATATGAGGTTTTCATATGCATGAACATATACCTGTGGAAATTTAAAGAAAGGAGAATATGTTAAATTAAATACTACCCTTCATGCACATTACCAATACTCCCACCTCAGAGATAACACTAGTAACAGGTCCCTGTGCAGTCCTCCCCACTCTACACTTAAATACATATATAACATATATATGCATACACATGGTATATATTATACATACATATATAAGCTATGTATATATAAAGTATTTAAATATATATACTTACCTACTTCTGCTTTTAAAATATAGATATATACTGTATATGCATACACACACACCTGTGGATACCTGTAGTATTTAAATACAAATATGTATATACTTCTGTACTTCGACATTTAAATATATAAATAGTTTGGGGTTTTTTGCATAAATAGAAACATCCTATATGAATTTTATCATGTGGCCCTTTCACTAAACAATATGTCTAAAATATATTTTTATATCAGTACAAACAGAATTATCACTTTTTAATTGCCATGTAACATCAAGACTTCACAAATTATTTAATCACCCCCCTCCGGATAAATATATAGGTTATTTGCTCCTTGCGCACAAGTAAGGTTATTTCTTCAGGAGAGATGCCTAAAAGTTGAATTGCTGAACTGAAAATTATGCATACTTTAAATTTCTGTAGAAACTGCCAAATTGCTGTTTCATTTGTTCCCAAAAGTCTGTTTACTCTGCCACCAACAAGATGGAAGAGTATCTATTTCTCTCATGTCTTATGAACAACGGATATGATCAATCTTTCAAAAAACATTTGCACATTGTTAATTTTATGTGTTAACTTGGCTAGGTTACAGTATCCAGATATTTGGTCAAACACTAGTCTGGATGTCACTGCAAAGGTATTTGTTTATATGAGATTCACATTCAAATCAGTAAAACTGATGAGACTTAGACTGATCAGACTTTGAGTAAAACAGATTACCCTCCATGGTGTGGGTGGGCCTCATCCAATCAGTAAGACCTCAAAAAAAAAAAAAAAAAAAAAACCGAAGACCCCAAAGAAGAGGAAATTTTGCCCGCAGACTGCCTTTGGACTTGAGCTGCAACTTTAATTCTTCTCCATGCTGGATCCACGCTGGATCTCCAACATGCGAGCCTGCCCTGAAGATGTCAGACTCACCAGTCTCCACAGAATTGTGTGAACAAATTCCTTTAAATAAGTATACACACATTCAAACACACACACACCATGCACTATTGGATCTGTTTCTCTGGAAAATCCTGACTGATGAACTTATTTAATGAGAAATTACTCCTCAGCTTAGTTTCAGTTTGCAATTTTCTGACCACTAGTGAAGTTTAAAGTTGTTTATAGGGCTACTTTTTACCATTTTTTTCTTTTTCTGTTAATAACCTTTCCCCATTTTCCACTGGACATTTTGGGTTGGTCTACCAGAAGTTGTTTCCAAGTTTGTATTTGATTGTTTCTTTCACAAATTGCACATATTTCGCACAATCTCCCCTCTGTCATGAAACATGGTGATCTTGCCGCCTCTGACTTTAGACATGCTGCACGGTCTGTGAGGAAGAATGGCTCTTCCCTCTCAACCACCCTCACGACCCTCTTTGGAGTTACCATTTTCTGCATGCTGATTTCTCCACCATTCAATCCCATCTACTTTCTATCTTTTGAGAACTCTCAAAATTTCTACTTTACCATTTTGTGGTTTTTTTGTGGCTGCATCCTTTTTTTTTTTTTTTTTTTTTTTGAGACAGAGTCTCACTCTGTCACCCAGGCTGGAGTGCAGTGGCCTGATCTTGGCTCACTGCAACCTCTGTCTCCCAGGTTCAAGCAAGTCTCCTGCCTCAGTTCCCAAGTAGCTGGGATTACAGGCGCCTGCCACCACGCCCAGTTAATTTTTTGTATTTTTAGTAGAGATGGAGTTTCACCATGTTGGCCAGGCTGGTCTTGAACTCCTGACCTCAGGTGATCTGCCCGCCTCGGCCTCCCAATGTGCTGGGATTACAGGTGGGAGCCACCGCGCCCAGCCGCATCCTTTTTCTTATACCTTTTCTGCCATTTCAAAAGGATTTAGGAAGGGCAGGAAGGTAAGTGTGGGAGCTCAGCTGACGACATCCAATGAAAATCTAAGGCAATCACTTAACAATGGAAGCAGGGCAAGAGTCTTCAAAGTCTCTGGGACTCTGTTGGTCATATTTTTAAAAACCTATTCAAATGTAATAGTAGCACCATACAATTATCCCTAACTTTCCATGAAGAACAAACGGAACAGTAACAGGCTCTTTAAAAAGTGTTATTAAGTGCCTAATAAGTGGGATACGTACAAAGAAGACTACAAGAATATGCTTTTTGGAAATCAAAAAGTTTACCACAGAGAAGTGGTGATACAACCACTGAAGGAGTTAAAATAATATACAATTAAACAAATTTTTGCTTCTTTTTTATATAAAGTTCTGTTTGGTTTCCATGAAACAGAGTTTCATTTGATTGAGAAAATACTACTTTTTACACTATGTGTGACTTACAAACAAGAATTAGACATCTATGAAGCCAAAGACACTCCCTCTCTGAACAACATCTTAACACAGAACAATTGGGGACAACGTTCACAGATACTTAGGGGCACACAGCAGGTTTCTAAACACTGACTGGCATGGTGTAAACAGCATTTGTGGGTGAGAATGGAAACAGGCATGAGATTCGCCTCCTGAGTCAGAAATGGATAGCCAATTCCACTTTCCCCATCTCCCAACAAACCCGATGCTTAACAGAATTCTGGGACGGCTGCTATATTTGCCATTTCCCCACCCCAATCCAGCTAGCTCTTCTCTGTTTTCCTTTGGGGAGATCTTGGGGGGAAGGGAGAGGTACATGAGCCAAGCTGGCCCCAGGACACAGTTTGCAGTGGAAAAAAAAAAAAATAAGGACACTTGTTCAACAATTTTTGAGAGTTTCAAGATGGCAACAGCACAGCATTAAACTAAGCAGGGGCCTTTTGAAGACAGGTACACACCCTTGAAGCCAGCCCTGGTTAGCCTGTTGGATTCTTGAGAGGAGAGCCACAGTGGGGAAAAATAGGGAAGCTGAGTCACCTCCTGCATACAGCTCTGCAGAGACGTCCACTCATTCCTGCAATCAGATCCCCAGGACCACCTGGCCTCTGCCCTTTCCTTTCCAAGGCTTGGTTGTCCTGTTCTCCGGCTTTGCCTATAATTCTGTGAGCTCTCACCTCATTCCAAAACTTTCTTTCAATTTTTCTTTTGTTTTTCTTTGCAAGTTCCTGTGACTTGCACTAATTTTACATGGGAAGTCAACAAGTGATTCCCATTTATTGGGCATATTTTTCTACTAGAACTAGGGGATGAAGCAGTGAACACTCAGTAAGATCCCTGCTTTCATAGGGCCTCCTTAATGTAACACAAAAACAGTTAAGTCAATGAATAAATAAATCATTTTAAACAGTAAAAGATACTAGGAAGAAAATAAACAGGATGATATGACAGAGGGTATCTCAGGAGAGGAGCACTCCTGGCTCAGGGCCTTGGTACCAGCTATTCCCTCTCTGGGAACACCATTCCCAGACATTCCCTTTGCTCACTCTCCCATCTTACCCAGCTCCCTACTCAACTGTCATCTTATCAAGGTAGCTTCCTCTAATAACCCTATTAAAGTGGCCCTGGCTCTAATTCCTGCCTCTATTTCGTCTCCCCTGATTCTGCTTTTATTTTATTCATAGTATTTGTCACTACCTGATGCATCACATACTTATTTTTTTACTTATGAATTATCTGACCCCGCCCGACCTGATGGGAACAGTCTATAGAGAAGACGGGTTTCATCTTTGTTCATGGCTGCACCATTGCACTGAGAACAGCACATGGCACTGAGTAGATGCTCAACAAATATTTGTTGAGTAAATAAATGCAAAAATGAATGACTAAGAGTGGTCAGAGAAGGCCTCTCTGAGAAAGTAACTTTAAGGCTGAAACCTAATGAGGAGAAGGAGATGGCCATGTGTAGAATGATCCATGCATGCAGAGGAAGCAGCAAGTGTGAAAACACAGCGATGGAAACGTGGTTCTTGTGTTTGCAGGACAGAAAGAAAGACAATGTCGGCATCCATTTCACCCTAACTTGAGGTGAAAAGAGGCTTAAGGACAGCTATGGTAGAACAGGCCACTGGGGCTCAGACCACATGTAGAGGTCTACCCACTGCTGTCCTCTGGGTCCACAGGCGGCCATCTACCACTGTCTCTGGTGGCATTGCCAGAGCCCCCTGGCTGCCTGAGGCTGTGACGGCAGCTGGGTGTGAGGTCAGGGGCCTGACTGTGGGCAGCAGGTATGGCAGCTGGAGGCTGGCTGGATGCAGAGACGATGAGATGGTAAATGCCTGCCATTCAGGGTGGTGCTGCCAGAACCTTACAGTTCTTAGAGGATGGAAGGTGCTACTTGAGGATGAGTGAGGCAGATGGGGTTTAGAACATGAGGGATCACCAAAGAAACCATAGGCAGAGAGGTACAAAGGAGTGTCTATAGCACATGGTGACGCTTCTGAAACCTCAGGTCCATCCTGTGTTGGTACAAAATAGGGTGTTTTATAGGCAAGAAAGTAGCTGGTATGTGATAATACCATCAACAGGACTGGCTAGTACTAGGCACAGCGCAGACAGTTCCCTCTCCTTCCACCATGACAGATGCCTCTTGTCAGTCATAGCACTCTGCTGTAGCTGAGCCCAGAAACTGACCCCAAACCCCTCACAATGCAGTGTTCCAGGCAGCCACCACTAACTGATTGGAGTTGGCATGCAACATGCATTTGCTAATCCTAACCTACAGGCTGATGCCCAGAAGTCACCAGGGCAGAGTTGCAAGTGCCTCATTGGGAATTTACAAAAAGAGGAGTCTTTCTACCTATAGATCTGCAAACCCAATTTTGCAGCTTTAAGCTTCTTTCTTGAACTATGACAAACCTACAGGAAGGTATACAGATTGTAAGGCCACAGCTTGTGAATTACCACAGAGTGGCCACTCAAATCAAGAAATACATTACCAACACCTAGGACCTCCCCTTACCCCCTGCCAATCATTTCACCATCTCTCCTCCCAAGGGGAACTACTATCCTGACTTCAAACACCATAAATAAGTTCTGCGTAATTTCAACTTTGTATAAATAAAAGCAGACAGTATGCATTTGTTTGTGTTTGGCTTTTTTCATTCATTATATTTGTAAGAGTCATCCATGTTGCTGAGGGGAGGTACTACTGTTAGAATATATAAGGTCTTGGGCCAGGTGCAATGGCTCACGCCTGTAATCCCAGCACTCTGGGAGGCCAAGGCAGGCAAATCAAGTGAGGTCAGGAGTTTGAGACCAGCCTGGTCAACATGGTAAAACCCCAACTCTACTAATACACAAAAATTCGCTGGGCTTGGTGTCGGGCATCTGTAATCCCAGCTACTTGGGAGGCTGGGATGACAGACTTGAAAGAGGCATGAGAATCACTTGAACCCAGGAGGCGGAGATCGCAGTGAGCTGAGTGTGCGCCACTGCACTCCAGCCTGGGTAACAGAGTGAAACTGTGTCTCAAAATATATATGTATGTATGGCCTTGGAGGCCAACCTAAGGACCTGAGTCTTTACTTCAAGCAAGATGGAAAGCCAGGGTGTTGTTTGAGCAGTGGCATGATGCCCTACAATTTATACTTCTAAATGATGGTTCTGACTGAAGTGTGAGAAGAGCTGGTAGACCCACAATGGCAGAAGCAGGGAGACCAGTCAGAAGTCTCCTGAAATAATCCAGTGAGAGTGATGGGGCTTGGACCAGGGGAATGTACAGAGGTGGAGAGAAGTGATCTGTTTCCAGTTGTATTTTGGAGGCAGAACCAAGAGGATTTGCTGGTGGACTGCAGGTTGGTGTGAGAGAGAGGGAGGAGTCAATAATGACTGCAGGATTTGGGGACTGAGTAACTGGGGAATGGAGCTACCATCCTCTGAGATAGAGACGGCTGCAGAAGGGGCATATTGGGGTCAGGGGATCAAAAATTCTGTTTGAGGCCTTTCAAGTTAGAGATGCCTATAGTCATCCTAGTGGAAGCATCACGTAGGCAGTTAGTTGTAGGAACCTGGGATCCAAGACAGAGAGGTCAGCACGAAGATGACTTAGCATCAGTCTATAGATGGTATTTAAAGCCACAGAACTTGTGAGATCACAAGGCAGGTAAGAATAGAAAGAAAGGACAACTGCAAGGCTGGCATCTGAGCTGAGCCTAAAGGATGAGCAGGATCCCATAAGTGAAAAAGAAGGAAAAGACAAATGAATGATAATAGCAGTAGTTGGCATTTATTGAACACCTACTCTGCATCAGGCTCTACACTAAGCACTCACGCTATCATCCCATTATCACATTTAGCCCCCACAGCAACTGTACAGAGCAAGAACTATTTACCATCCCCATATTACAGATGAGAACACTGAGACTTGAAAGAGTCAAATTTGTTCAAGTTCTGTAAGTGATAAAGCTGGGCTTGGAATCCAGACAGTCTGGTTCTGAAGTCCTCATGCCTAAATACTATTCTCTACTACCTGTCCATGGACACTCCAGGCAGAGCTAACAAGATATGCAAGTGTCTGGAAGTGCAAGTGTAACCCAGATATCCCCACGAAATATCAAAATAAAATGATCAGCCCTCTATCTCACATAAAGACAGGATCTTGCTCACCTTCCTCAACATCCTTAGTGGTTAGCTTTTTCCTAGAACTATGTCTTTGGGAGAAGTAGAGGTTGAGCTCACGTCCACTGCTGGGGCAGCCCAAGCTAGATGTGGCTCTGCTGTTCCCTGACTCTGAACTTAGACCTCCAATTCTGGATTTCTGATCAGCACACCTTGCTCCTGATCAAAGCTCAGAACCCAAGACTCACCACCCCCCATCTTATGTATATCCCCCATGCACATACCCACCCCCAAAACACTAACACACCACTGCAGCATTCTCCAACTTTTACTAAAAGGAACAATGGTGGGGATAACCTCACAGCACAGAACTAGCAGCCAATTAAAGCTGATTAGGCATCATTATCCCAAAGCACAGATCAAGAGCAAGACTTGACTAACTGGGCCATAAAGTAAAGATCTGCATAGGAAGAAGGAGGGAGGCACCTGCCTCTCACGGAGCCCTAGGCATTGTGGGGAAGGGAAGAAAGAGAAAGAGTAAAAATTAAGAGATGTATTCTCATTTTAGCTCCCCAAGGTTTAGCCCACAGGAGAGAGGAATGCCCCATTTAACACTCACAAACCAGGTAAAACTTATTGCTAATTTTGTATCCACTGCTTGAGTGGTGAGAGGCTCATGAAGACTCAGTCAAATACAGACAAAATGAAGGACCAGGACTGCCATTTTCTCTTCCCATTGGATGCAACACTTCTTATATATAAATTTCAGAAACACACTATAGTTTTGTATCTTTCTTTTTCAATTAAAATTTACATTTTTCTGTTGTCATTGAAAATTCTGTATAATAATTTTTATATTTTCAAAATATATCTAGAGGTGTCTACTGTAATTTGCTTAACTATCACCCTATTTAGGCTTACTTTTTCCATTTCACTGTTTAAATCATGAAGTGATAATCTCTTTGCATTCCTGGTTATTTCCTAGAAGTGAAAAAGTTAAAATTAGTGAATACCATTTTTGGTAAGTTCTGCCACATCATCTTGCAGAAACAAAATACTAAAATTAACAATTACAGCAGCAGTGGATGAATGAACGGATTTCACCAAAACCTTATGATCATTTATTCAACAAATGTTTATCAAGGGTCTATTATGAGCTAGTCATTATTCTACATGTGGGAGATACGGTAATAAATGAGACAGAAAACATCTCTTTTCTCAGGGAGCTTCAATATAGAACATGTCGCGTAGCAGTAAGTTCTGTGAAAGAAAATAAAACGAGGTAAAGGGATACAGCAGAGGCCTGGCAGCCACCTGGAACAAATCTTACCAGCTGCCTATTTCTGTAAATAAAGCTTTATTGAAGCACTGCCACAGCCATTCATTTAAGTATTGTCTGAGACTGCTTTCCACTACAATGGTGAAGTTGAGTGGTTGCCATAGAGACCATATGGCCCACAAAGCTCCATGTGTTGGCAGCACCCAGCTTGTTAGAGTAAGACAGGGCCAAAGCATCCTGGGATGCAGTCTTGGTATGTTAGACTAACTGCTGTAACAAATAGACTCCAAAGCGAATGGTGGCTCATACACAACAGGAATTTATTCTTGTTCTCATTATAGTAGTGGATATGGGAATAACAAGCAGGATCCAATCTATCTGGGTCTTTCAGGGACCCAGAATTGACAAGGCTTTACTTTCTTCAACACTTGGCTTCAAGGTTATCCTGGGGTTGCCCTCTATTCTGGCCAGCCAGAAGGAACAAAAAACATGGTATATTTCTATGCAGGAGGCTTTTAGGGGCCCAGTCCAGAAAAGGCTTACATCAGTTCCACCAACTCTCCATTGGCTAGAACGCTGGCACAGGGTGGCACCTGACTGTATGGGTTACAGGGAAATGAGATCCCTTGCCGCTCAGCACTTCCCAGCATGATGTTTGGAGCAAGCAGGCCATCTCTGTCTCAGAGAGCATACAGCTTCCAATTTTCAACCAGAGTTGGCAATCCACTATGCTTTATTGTGCATTTCTTTGATTAACACTAAAGTTGATATATAAAATGTGTTTTGTCTTGTTTTTCTTTTCTTTTCTTTTCTTTTGTTTTTGAGTCTGAGTTTCATTCTTGGCGCCCAGGCTGGAGTGCAATGGCGTGATCTCGGCTCACTGCAACCTTCACCTCCTGGGTTCAAGCAATTCTCCTGCCTCAGCCTCCTGAGTAGCTGGGATTACAGGTACCTACCACCACACCCAGCTAATTTTTGTATTTTTAGTAGAGATGGTGTTTCACCATGCTGGCCAGGCTAGTCTCAAACTCCTGACCTCAGGTGATCCACCCACGTTGGCCTCCCAAAGTGCTGGGATTACAGGCAATATATAAAATGTTTTAGGGCCAGCCCCAGTCATTCACACCTGTAATCCCAGCCCTTTGGGAGGCAGAGGCAGGAGGATCACTTGCGGCCAAGAGTTCGAAACCATCCTGGGCAACATAGCAAACCCTTACTCCCCCTACTCCCCACTGTCTCTAATAAAAAATGAATAAAGCTTTATAATATATGTATTAGTCATTTATAATTTCTCCTTTCTGAATTTCCCATCTTCGTGTCCTTTGTTCATTGAGATCTCAGAATTTTTTAATCATTTTTATGAGTGCTTAAATGATTAAAAATTATAGTCCTCATTTGTTGTTTTCCTTTTCATTTTTACATAGTTTTTGAGGGGTGGAAAATTTAAAACTTTATGTAATCAATTCTATGTGTTTTTTCTTTGTAATTCCTTCCGTTGTTTTCTACTGGGGGATTTTTTTTACCTATTTAGAGATTGAATACGTAATCTCTTCCTTGCTGTTTTTTTTCTTTCAAGTTTTTTTAAAGCTTTGCATACACTTTTAAGTGAGGTTCTAAGTTAACTGCTTTTGAAAATAGCCAATTTTCTCAACACCAGTTATTAAACAATTCATGTCTTTGTAATAGATCTGTGATGACTCATTTGCTACATTTTAAGCTATTTAATCTTCCAGAGTGTGCCTCTATTCTTGTCTTAATTCAGTACCGTGAAACCTTCACTGTTACATTTTTATAGTCTTTTCATATTTTCACATCTGGTAAGGTAAGCCCTTCCTATATTACTTCTTGTTTAAATATTTTAAGAGTATTTCTCATGTTTTAATAATTTTTATCTCATTGCAAAAATAATAAATACGAATTTTTATTTCAAAAATACAACATGAAAATAGAAAGTTCTTAGTTAACTTCAGATAATTGTTTAAATTCCTTTTAAATTTCTATTACTATTCTAATTGTGTCCATATAATATCCACAGATTAATTTGGGAAACCGACAACTTCAAAACATAGAAAAAGCCCCTCATTGTTGTTTTATGTTTTTCAGGAACACTTTTTGACTTTCTTCATACAGATCCAGTGTATTTCTCATCAATTTTATTCCTAAGTATGTTATAGTGTAATGGTATTTAAATGTAATATTTTTTCTATTTTATTTGTACCTGGTGTTTGTTGGCATGTTGAAAAGCTATTAATTTGTACATAGTTATGTTGTAACTGGTCATATAGGTTTTCAATTAATTTTCTTATGCTTCCTAGAGAAATGATCATATTCTCTAGCAAACAAAAATAATGATCTATTTTTGTAAATAAATCTATAGTTCTTTTTGTACTGCTTTTCAGTTCCTGCTTCACCGCAGCCCCTAGCACAGTGTTGTGTAATCCACAGTCCACAGGGCCCTAGCATCCCATGAATTTGAAAAATGCTGGATCCTTCATCTCCCTCTTGTAGGTTCTCTACTTATATTTGAGTGTTGAGAGCTTTGAAAAGTCATGTGATAAAGAATCCTAGCTAAACTTATTTAACCTTGCGTCACTACTATACATCCACTAATATGCAAAACATCCACCAATATGCCTCAGGACAATGGCAGTCCTGTCTCCAACACCCCCATGCCACAGCCTGTGTCCTCTTATCCTTTCCTACCCAGACCTTCCACAGCCACCACTGCTTGGAAAACCTGTGTTACTGGATTGAAGTTAGGATAATTCTGCACAATTTCCTAAACAATGCTGAAAAATAGCTGTGATGAAAAAAAAATAGCTGTGATAAATCCTTTGATTCATTGATGTGACGTTCAGTACATAGGTAAATCTGTTTGTGTTCTCTTTTTTCTTCTGAATAGACTTGCCAGAAGTTTATATAACTTATTGCTTTTTTGAAGAGGCTGCTCTTTGATTTATCAATGCTATAATTTTTGTGGGTTTTAATTCAATAATCACTGTTTTTATATTTATCGTGTTTTCCTCCTACTTTCCTTAAATGTATTTTGCCATCATCTCTTCTAACTTGGGGAGCCAGGTACTTAGTTCATCTATTTTTGTATTTACAACCACATATCAAACTGTATGGAACTTAGCCAAATGCCAACATGCTCCCATTATTAGAGAAAAGAAAGGGAGAAAAAAGATTAACTCATTAAATTTCAGGCTCATTGCTTTTCTCACAGAATCTAATACATTAATTAAACTTTATCTCAAAAAGAGCTAACATAGATAAAAATAGAGAAGTACTGGTTTTTTGAAACAACTTTGAAAAACTAATGAAGTGTGGAGAACTGGAACACCCAGAGTCCCTTCAGCTCCAGGCAAATCAAAGTCATGCATAGAAAGAGCTCAGTCAAACTTCATACCCCATCTTCCCGGGCTCTTTTAAAAGTAAAGGTTGGCTTATATTCAGTTCAAATTTGTCCTACAATTTTAGAGTCTGCTTATTTGGATTCCCTCCAGAGGCCAATCTTGAGGCAAGAATCCCCAAGCAAAGTATTTTATTGGGGAGGCAATCCCAGATAGCACCACTAGGCGAGTAGGGAAGTGAGATGAGGAAGGAAGGAAATGAGTGAAAGGATTATTATCAAGCAAGCTAATACATAAGCAACTGGAGCTTGATTCTGCTGTGCAACTCCAAGACCAGTGTAGAGCGTGGGCCTCAGGGTTGTCCCACCCCCAGGGTGAGCGGCTGGGGTATTCACATACACAGACTCCTGTCAATCAGTGGAGGGCTGCTGAGGGTAGCGGGGAGGCTGGCCTGCAGCTCCCACGGGAAAAGCCCACAGTTTCGGAAATGCAGGCGCTGACAGTAAGACAGCAGCAGAGAGCGATGGGATGGGGAGTGCCCTGGCAGCCGTTACAGGGGCATTGGATGTTCTTGTCTTCAACCAGCCATAAATATCTCACCCAGGCTTGAGAACAGTGCCTGGAGTTACTTATGGGCTGATTTTCTTTCTGAGAGATATAAAAGGGATTTTTTTCTAGGGTTAACCCATAACCTACTGTACTCTCATCATCAGAGACGCATCTTTTGGATGTGCAACAAAGAAGGAGCACAGGTTGTGTCTGACCGTGGTCGCTGTGCAGAGATAGTCAAGCCGCGTGGGAGCCAGGGCTGAGGATGGTAAAGTGAGGAGACGTCAGAGGTCCCTGGGGGTGTTGCTAAAGGGATTCAGACTTTGGGCAGCTGAGATGGACTGGGGAACAGAAAGCACAGAGGAGACAAATTGCACCTTCATGACAATTTTATTGTCTTAATAATTGCTTTCCTCTTCTAGGGAGTCCCCTTGTTAAAAGATCCTAAACCATTGTTAAGAAAAATGTCGTGTCTCCTATGTGTAGTTCTATCTGAATGACCTTGAGTCACTTTCTTCACTGCTGAATAGGAAGGGAAATAAAAACTGCTTCACCAGGAGAGTAGTTGTAACAACTGATTAGATGAAGGGAAAGCCGTGTGATTAATAAGTGCTTGCTAATAAAAGTAAGTCCTCCTCACAAGAATTTGTTCAGCTTAATTAATGGGACAATCTTTTCTCCAAAGCACAACATAAATGCAATATAAATAAAAGGGATTTGACCCTATTTGTCATTGCCAATTTCCCAATAGTGGAGAATAATAAAATCTATGTTCCAGTCAGCTCTTTATGCAGATAAATTCACTCTCTAAAATGACATTTTGAAAATTAAAATGCTTTCTTATCAATATCATGATCTTTTAATAAATGTAGCTTTCTCCCATTCATTAGCTGAGTTTTATAAACTACTTACTACAGCCACAGTACAACAGTCACCAATAGTACTGGCCTTTATTTTGCTGTATGGAACTCTGAGTAGATACTATGAAAATGCTTTTCCTCTGCAGAAAATATATTACCTAGGTCATCGTCACCTGTATGCCTTTGACAAATGGCTTCCTCAACTAAAACGCTTACATGCTGCCAGGTACAGTGGCTCACGTCTGTAATCCCAGCACTTTGGGAGGCCAAGGCAGGCAGATCTCCTGAGGTCAGGAGTTTGAGACCAGCCTGGCCAACATGGTGAAACCAGTCTCTACTAAAAATACCAAAATTAGCCTGGCTTGGTGGCAGGTGCCTGTAATCCCAGCTACTAGGGAGACTGAGGCAGGAGAATCGCTTGAACCCAGGAGGCAGAGGTTGCAGTGAGCTGATATCACGCCATTGTACTTCAGTCTGGGGGACAAGAGCAAGATTTTGTCTCAAAATAAATAAATAAATAAAACCCTTGCATGCCAATTTGCAATTCTATGTTTTCCTCCCTATTTCTGGTGACAAACAATGGTGTCCGCATAAAACTCCTTCCCTGATTTCAGCTTAAATGCAGAGCCCAGCGAATGATCATACTAGGCTCAGTGTCTATGCCATTCAGGTGTATGCACATGCCTTGCTTTCTGGCCCTAGAAGTAGCTTATGATCGTGGAGCCAGGTCACTGCTGCTGCCACCAAAGCCACAGGTCGAGAAGCCCCATGCACAGAGCAGACTAAGAAAGATTGCTGCACCTGCAAACCTGCCAACTTCTGGTGACGTAGCCAGGGGTACACCCCCTAGAGTGACTTTGATCACTGGGAGACCAAGTGGGATTGGAGCTAGGAGAGAACTTCTTTTCCCTTTCTTCCCCAGGTGGACTATTTGGAAGGTGTACTATAAAACCACACAATTAGCTGCACTTACAACTCTGACAACAGCTCAGTAACATACCTCCTTGCATTTCTTTTCTTTTTTTCTCTTTTCTGTATGTTATGTGGTAAAATGCACATAATACTTCCTTGTATTTCTTTTCTTTTTTTGTCTTTTCTGTATATTACGTGGTAAAATGCATATAATACTGTATAAATATATATAAAATACATACAGTTAAGTGGCATAAAATTTTCCATCTTAACCATTTCTAAATGTTCACAATATATTAGTGCCATCTACGCACACATCATTGTGCAACAGATCGCTAGGACTTCTTCATCTTGCAGGACTGAAACTCTGTACCCACTGAACAGCAACTCCTCTATCCCCCACCCTACAGTTTCTGGCAACCACCATTCTGCTTTCTGTTTCCACTTCTGTTTGACTACTTTAGATACCTCAAATAAGTGGAATCATGCTGTATGTATTTGTCCCTGTGATTGGCTTATTTCACTTAGCCAGCGTCCTTAATATTCTCAAGGGTTCATCTGTGGTTTTGCCTATCACATAATTTTCTTCTTTTTTAAGGCTGAGTAGTATTCCATCATATATATACACCACATTTTCTTTATTCATTCTTCCATCAATGGACATATAGGCTGCTTCCATCTCTTGGCTGTTGTGAATAATGCTGCAATGAACATGGGTATGCAAATATCTCTTTGCGATCCTGTTTTCAATTCCTTTGGATGTGAACCCACACCTCCTTATATTTGCACTGTTTCTTTCCCTACCTCACTTGCTTTTTCACTACCTCACTTCCTTTTTCCCTCACTCCTGTTGCCTGGGGCCTCTGCCAGTGATGTGCTGGTGAAGTTTAATATCTGGCTCTCAAGTATAGTTCCAATGTAAATGTTAGCTGATATTTTCATTTAAATTAATAAGTAAGATGAAAGGGAAAGTACAAAGACATATGTCTGAACTTTGCTCGTCATGGCATGAGCAATTTCTTTGTTGCATTGGACAACAGTTTTCACATTCTGGAAGAATATTTCAATTTTATGTAGTATTCCCAATATAATGGCTCCAAACATGACATGCTTTTAAGTTTAATTTGTATTATTAACATTTTCTTCTTCACTTTCTTAACTCCATACAATCGACAAGACAAATGGAGCCCAGATCTGTAGCTTTTGCCTCTATCTGTGATGTACAGTACTCCCAAAATGTCTGATTTCAACCTAAAACATAATGTTATTGGAAGTGGAGTTGCTCTGATAACACATTTTTTTGGTATTTCCATAATAAATGTAAATAACCTCAAAAGCATAGATAATAGGAAACTATAGTCAAATAATTAGGAAGTGATGAGTTTTGGGTATTTATTGCTTTTGTTTTTAATATAATGTCTTCTAATTTTATATTTGTGTAATTTAATTTTTAATAATGGCTGTGTTCAACAACAATCTCTAAAAATTAAATGATCAGCTTTTGTGAGACAGTTCAAGCTGGCTCCAGCACACCACTGGTTTGCATTCCTAAACAAAATATTAAGCCATAAGCTTTTCTTCTCCAGTTTTATTGAGGTAAAATTAACAAATAAAAATTACATGTAGGCTAGGTGCAGGGGTTCATGCCTGTAATCCCAATACATTGGGAGGCCAAGGTGGGAGGATCACTTGAGGCCCGGAATTTGAGACCAGACTGTGCAATATAGTGAGACTTCATCTCTACAAAAAATTTAAAAATGAGCCAGTTGGTGGTGGGTGCCTGTAGTCCCAGCTACTCAGAAGGCTGAGGCGGGAGGATCACTGAGCCCAGGAGGTCAAGGCTGCAGTGAGTCATGATCATACCACTGCTCTCCAGCATAGCTGGCAATAGAGCAAGACCCTGCCTCAAAAAATAAATAAATAAAACTGTATATATTTAAGGTATACAATGTGATGCTTTGATATGTATATACATTGTGGAATGATTACCACCACTATCATGCTAATTAACATATACATTACCTTAGTTATTATTGTGTGTGACAACATTTACGATTACTCTTTCAGCAAACTTCAAGTACACAATACAGCATTAGTTACTAGAGTCACTGTACTGTGCATTAGACCTCCAGAACTATTCATTCTGCCTAACCAAAACTTTGTACACTTGACCAACATCTCTGCATTTCTCCCGACTCCCAGCCCCTGGAAACCACCATGCTACTCTTTGGTTCTATAAGTTTGACTTTTTTAGATTCTACCTATCCATGAGATCATGCAGCATTTGTTTTTCTGTGCCTGGCTTATTTAACTTAGCTTAATGTCCTCCAGGTTCATTCATATTGTCACAAATGGCAGAATTGTCTTCCTTTTTAAGGCTGAATAATATTCCACTGTAGGTATACATGTAGAATTTCTTTATCCATTCATCCATTGATGGACACTTAGGCTGATTTCACTTCTTGGTTATTGTGAGGAATGCTGCAATAAATATGGAAGCACAGATATCTCATTGAGATAATAATTTCATTTCCTTTGAAATACCATAGAAGTGGGATTGCTGGATCATATGGTATTATACGTTTAAATTTTGAGGCACTTCCATACTGTTTTTCATAATAGCTGTACTAATTTGCTTTGCCACCAACTGTGTACAAGGGTTCCCTTTTCTCTACATTCTCATCAAGACTTGTTGTCTTTTGTCTTTTTGATAACAGCCATTCTAACAAGTTTGAGGTGATATCCTATTGTCATTTCAATTTGCGTTTCTCTGATGCTTAGTGATATTGAGCACCTTTTCATATAACTGTTGGCCACTTTTATGTTTTCTTTGGAAAAATGTTTATTCAGGTCCTTTGCCCATTATTAATCAGGCTGTTTCTTTGCTATTGAATTGTGTACGTTCCTTAAGTATTTTTGATATTAACCACTTATCAGATGCATGGCTTACAAATATCTTCTCCCATTCATAGGTTGTCTCTTCACCTAGTTGATTGTTTTATTTCCTGTACAGAAGAAGCTTTTTAGTTTGAAGTAATCCCATTTGGATGTAATCACATCCAAAAAATCATTTCTAAGACCAATGTCAAGAAGTCCTATGTTTTTTTCTACTAGTTTTACAGTTTCGGGTCATATATTTGTCTTAATCCATTTTGAGTTGAATTTTGTAAATGGTATGAGATAAGGGTCCAATTTCATTCTTCTACATGGGGATATCCAGTTTTCCCAAAACTATTTATTGAAGAAACTATCCTTTCCCCATGTGTGTTCCTGACACCTTTGTCAAACATCAATTAATCATAATCATGTGAGTTTTATTTCTGGGTTTGGCTTTCTGTTCTGTTCCATTGACTTACGCATCTGTTTTTGTGCTGGTACCATGCTTTCTTGATTACCATAGCTTTGTTGTATATTTTGAAATCAAGTAGTGTGATGTCTCCAGTTTTGTTCTTTATGTTCAAGATTGCTTTGGCTATTCTCGATTTTTTGTGGCTCCATATAGACTTTAGTATTGTTTTTCTATTTCTGTGAAAAATGTCATTAGAATTTTGATAGGGATTGCATTAAATCTGTAGATTTATTGCTTTGGGTAATATAGACACTTTAACAATATAAATTCTTCCAATTCATGAACATAGGATATTTTTCCATTTTTTTGTGACTTCTTGGATTTCTTCCATCAGTTCTTTATAGTTTTCAGTGTATAGAGCTTTCACCTGCTTGGTTAAATTTATCCTAATTATTTTTATGCTCTTATAAATGGAATCATTTTCTTAATTTCTTTTAAGGGCTAGTTCCTTGTTAGAGTATAGAAACTAATGAATAGTTCACATATAACTATTAATTTTGTATATGTTAATTTTGTGTTCTGCCACTTTACTTAATTTGTTTATTAGTTCTAGCAGCTTGGGGGTAGAGCTTTTTTTGGGTTTTCTATTTATAAGATCATGTCATCTGCAAGCAGAGAAAATTTTAGTTTTTCTTTTCCAATTTGGGTGCCTTTTATTTCTTTTTCTTGCCTAATTGCTCTGGTTAAGACTTCAATGCTATGTTAAAGAAGATGTGACTAAAGTGGGCATCATTGTCTTTTTCCTGATCTTAGAGGAAAGGCTTTCAGCTTTTCACTGTTGTGTATGGTATTAGCTGTGGGATTGTCATATGTGGCCTTTATTAAGTTGAGACACATTTCTTCTATGTCTCCTTTATTGAAAGTTTTTTTATCACAAAAGGATCCTGAATTTTGTCAAATGTTTTTGCTGTCTCTATTTAGATGATTATATGATTTTTATCCTTCATTTTGTTAATATGGTGTATCACATTTATTGATTTGCATATGTTAAACCATTCTTACATGCTTGGAATAAATCCCACTTGTTCATGGTATGAGATCCTTTTAAGGTGTTGCTGAATTCAGTTTATTAGTTACACCATAAACTTTTGCCTTGGGTTCTGCTTTCTAGGCAAATAGACTATGAGAAATACCCTCAAAACAATTGTGAAACACTTTATTATTTCTTATTAGTTTAGCCTTTTCTTCCCCCATTTATCTACCTACTATAAAGGAAAAGAGAGAGAAAAAGAAAAAAAAAAACCACAGCACTCAACAGTAGCCAAAAACCTCATAGTCCTCCTCAAATGTTTTATTCTTCATAAAGCCCCTGGAACCTTTATACCATTCTGAGGCAAAGAAGGGCTGAGGGAGAAAGCCCTACAGTACAATTCCCCTCTCATCCAACAGGATGGGGACTCAGAGTTGGTTTTATTTTATTTACATTTACAAGGTTGGGCCTTTGTTCACAGAGCACAGCCCCCTCCTGGTCTGTCCCTGCTTCCATCACTTAACCCCATAATAAATAGGGAGGGTGTCAGGGGACTACCAGAGGACCATAAAGAAGGAATGCCAAAATTAGGAGTCTGTGCCCCTCCCATTTGGAAATGTTGGCCCTTGGGCTTTCCTCTCATGATCAAATCATCTCCATTGGAAATCTTGTTGACCCCTTGAAGGTGCAACCCGTTCGTGAGCAGTGCAAGATTCCACACTCTCACATTTTTATCACAAAATATCTCTAGGATGTCCACATGAATTCCCCAATCCCAGCCCTCAGAAGATAATGAGATGAGGAGCAAATTATGTAAATTTCAGAGAATGCCACATTCTCCAGAGCCCTTCTGCCTGTCACTGCCCAGACTGCCACTGCATGCCCTTGCCACCCGTTGCTAATTGCCTGCTTCTGTACTTGCATTTCAGAAGGTGACCTGTTGCTCACTCAGCAACTCCAGACCAGCTTCAGACTGGGAAAGCCAGGACACATTTCTCCTATCAGGTGGACTAAATCACACTTTCTTCAATCACATCTGAAACCTTTCCAATTTAATTTTTTCTTGGGTACTCTCTGTCAGCCCTACGGTACTATATAGTTTCCTTATATTTTATAGTGATTCTTTTGTTTTTTCACTGTGTTGCCCAGGCTGGAGTGCAGTGGCACGATCTCAGCTCACTGCCTCCCATGTTCAAGCGATTCTCCCCTCTCAGCCTCCCCAGTAGCTGGGACAACAGGTGTGTACCTCCCAGCTAATTTTTGTATTTTTAGTAGAGACAGCATTTCACCATGTTGGCCAGGCTAGTCTCAAACTCCTGACCTCAAGTGATCCACCCACCTCGGCCTGCCAAATTGCTGGGATTACAGGTGCAAGTCACCATGCCCAGCCTCTTTTTATCATATTTAATAATTCTCATATTAAACTACTGTTTAAGCTAGTGTGTTTTACATCACTTGATTTGATCTAGACTGCTACAACTAAGAACAACTTCACTAACATTTCTTCCTAAGAACTGGGGAGGGCTGGAGACTCAGGCCACCCCTGAGAGGTGGGTCAGGAGGAAATTCCAGTTCTGCAGGCAGCAGCAGATCCTGAAGGCACCCTCTCTAGCCAGCACCTATTTTTAACACGGAGCTGCTGCCACATCACAACCTTTTCAGGTGCATTCAGCTTGCTAGGTGGTATGAACATAGCTGCAGAGCCCAGTGCCCCATTCTTAATTCCACACTATTTCTCTTCCATTCCCATACAAAAATCCTGTATCCCTTAAAGCTCACACCACAGGTTTTCATGTCCCTCTGGATGTGAGGCAACAAGATCATCTTCTGACATCTCTCACCCACTGAGCATCCAGAGTTGCCCAGCTGATCTGACCGATTACTTTGGCAAACCTTTCTTCTTTCACCTCTCTGAGTACATCCTTTCTTGGCCCTTGATTTGCAACATTTCCCACATCCCAATACAGAAAAGTGGTTAAGGGTGTGGGCTCTCCAACCTATGTGTGTGGTTCGAGCCCCACGTCTGACTAGTTCTGTGACTTTGGATGTGCTACTTCACTTCTCTCTGCCTCAGTGCCTTCACACATGTAGTGGGTATGAAATAGTAGCACCTATATCATGGGATTGGTAGAGGAGTTAATGCATTTAAAGTACTTTGATTTCCTGGCCCATAAGTGCCCAGTAAGTTTATCTAACATTGTGATTCATTTTATAATCATCTTCATGGGTGGCTTTGTTTTGTTTCGTTTTGTTTTGTTTTGTTTTGTTTTGTCTTGTCTTGTTTTGTTTTGTTTGAGATGGAGTCTGGCTCTGTCACCCAGGCTCGAGTGCAGTGGCATGATATTAGCTCACTGCAACCTCTGCCTCCTAGGTTCAAGCAATTCTCCTGCCTCAGCATCCAGAGTAGCTGGGATTACAGGCATGCACCACCACGCCCGGCTAATTTTTTTTTATTTTTAGTGCAGACAGGGTTTCACCATGCTGGCCAGGTTGGTCTTGAACTCCTGACCTCAGGAGATCCACCCTCCTCAGCCTCCCAAAGTGCTAGGATTACAGGCGTGAGCCACCATACCCAGCCTTCATGGGCGGTTTTATCATTCATATAGGTGAACCATTCCACACATCAGCCTTACAGTTTGACTATCTTAGCCCTATAGATTCCCCCACTCCACTCTGATTAGACTGCCATAACAAAATACCACAGATTGAGTGACTTAGACAACAGACACTTATTTGCCCACAGCTCTGGAGGCTAGAAGTCCATGATCAAGATGCCAACCAATTTGGTTTCTGGTGAAGGCTCTTCCTGGCTTATAGCTGGCCATCTTCTCTCTTTGTCTTTGTATGGCCTTTCCTTTGTGCATGTGGGGGGAGAGAGAGAGCTCTTGAGTGTCTCTTTCTCTATAAGAACTTTATGTTTCCAGGCCAGGCACGGTGGCTCATGCCTGTAATCCCAGCACTTTGGGAGGCCGAGGCGGGTGGATCACGAGGTCAGGAGATCAAGACCATCCTGGCTAACAGGGTGAAACCCATCTCTACTAGAAATACAAAAAAATTAGCCAAGCATGGTGGCGGGCGCCTGTAGTCCCAGCTACTCGGGAGGCTGAGGCAGGAGAATCGCTTGAACCCAGGAAGCGGAGCTTGCAGTGAGCCGAGATTGCACCACTGCACTCCAGCCTGGGCGACAGAGTTAGACTCTGTCTCAAAAAAAAAAAAAAAAAAAAGAACTTGATGTTGCATTTCTCTCTGTCATCACCTCCTCAGTTCCTTACTCTGCTCACTGTTTTCCCCTCTTACATTGGACCCCATAATCGACACTCCATGAACCCCTGGTTAGGCATTTTAGGATACCTATTGCATCACCTCTTCTGGGCATCCCCAAGAAATGTGTGTTTGAGAATCTTCAGATGGGCTTCACAACCACATCCTGTTCCCCAACTGCTGAAATTATGCCCAACAGGGTGTCACCCATTTGGGAAGGAGGACCTCTAGAATACGCAGAGATGGGCAGCAATCCTGGATCCATTGGATACTGCGATAGTTCATCCCTCAATCCCCTGCCAGGAGAGCAGCACAAGAAAAACAGCTGAGGAGAGAACTTGCCCTCACCATCTCATGTTGCCAACGAGTAGAATGGGCTGTCTAATCCCTGCTACTTCTTAATTGTCCTGCTTCTGGACAAATTCCTAATCATGCTAAGTGTTTATCTGCTTTCTTTCCACCTCCTATTCACCCTCAATCAACTTCTCTCAACCTCAGTTTCCCCATATGTAAAAATTCAAAAAGAGACATCGCTCAGGAGAAAAATAAAAATTGTATTAGATAATACGTATATAAATAATCCCTGAAACATAATAGCCCCTTAATGCTAGTTCTTGCCCCATTTATTAACCGTTTGCATTTTATGTATTTATTTTATGTATTATAAGGGACATATAATAACTTTACATTGGTGGATATAAAAAGAAAAAATTACCAATAATTCTACCACCTTAACACATCTATTTCCCGTTTTATGTATCTTTGATTACATGAGCAGACATTTTAGGTCACTACAGTTAAGTGTGCATAAAATTTTACATCATTACATTCCCATGTTGCTATCATCTCTGTAATTAAAATTTTCCTGACTTCATAATATTTGATCAAGAGAATGCAATATGAGTTAATCATCCTTCTATCATTGAGTGGTTAGTTGGTTCCAATGTTTTCCTGTGATCGAATGGGCTTGCAGTTAACAATTTTATGTTTATTACTTTTTTCCCCTTATTTGGGATTGTTTCCTTCTGACTTACTCCTGGAAGTAAAATCTCTGTGTCACATACTATAAATATTTTTTGAGCTCCTGGTGCATTTGGCCTAGTTGCCTCCCAAAGCATTTCCAACAGTGTCCACTGCCAGCAGTAGTGACCGAGAAGAAGTAGTGGCATATTTTTTTTTTTTTTTTTTTTTTTTTTTTGAGATAGAGTCTTGCTGTGTCACCCAGGAGGGAGTACAGTGGTGCGATCTCAGCTCACTGCAACCTCTGCCTCCCAGGTTCAAGTGATTCTCCTGCCTCAGCCTCCCAAGTAGCTGGGACTACAGGCACCCACCACCATGCTCGGCTAATTTTTTTTTTTTTTTTTTAGTAGAGACGAGGTTTCACCCTGTTAGCCGGGATGGTCTCTATCTCCTGGCCTCGTGATTCGCCCGCATCGGCCTCTCAAAGTGCTGGGATTACAGGCGTGAGCCACCACGCTCGGCCAGTAGTGGCATTTTAAAAAGGACATTTGTTATTCTCCAGGTGTATGTGCCTAGTTATCTAAAGAATTTAAAACCAAGAATGGGGCCGGCCGCAGTGGCTCAAGCCTGTAATCCCAGCACTTTGGGAGGCCGAGACGGGTGGATCACGAGGTCAGGAGATCGAGACCATCCTGACTAACATGGTGAAACCTCGTCTCTACTAGAAATACAAAAAATTAGCCGGGCGCGGTGACAGGCGCCTGTAGTCCCAGCTTCTAGGGAGACTGAGGCAGGAGAATGGCGTGAACCCAGGAGGCGGAGCTTGCAGTGAGCTGAGATTCGGCCACTGCACTCCAGCCTGGGCGACAGAGCCAGACTCCGTCTTAAAAAAATAAAAAATAAAAAAAAAAAACAAGAATGGTCAACTCCCTCAGCCTACTTGACCTGAAGAGGAAGGCAGTGAGCGTATAGCTTTATTTTCATGTACTATTTTTTCTAAAATAATTGCTCTCCAGAGATAGACCATCCCTTGCCTCTCTTTGTTGTTACAGCTTCCTTTTCCATGCCAATCCTGAATTCTCATCATATCCAGCCAGGCACAGGCTCTCTCATTAATCATGTAAACAGGACAGCTGTGGACAGTATTTCAATCTCATGGATGCTTCTGCTGCTCATAACACAGTTTTATTTTTGCTGGACTAAATTCCAGAGGAAGAGAGACATGAACAAGGGAGCAGGTGAACAAGGCCTCCTCACTCAATAACACCTTAGTGGGATCCCCAGGATCCAGGAACAGACCCTTACCGTTGCAAGTCCCAAAAGTCAATTTTGCCTGATCTCCAGCACTAGGGGAAAGCCACAAAGAAAAAAAAAAAAAAAAAGGATTTGCCCAAACCAAATCCAGGGAAAGTGGTGATTTTTTTTTGTTAATTATTAGAGCATTGGGATAATGTATAAATTTGAGACATTGTGTTCCAAAAAGAACCTGAGCAAGGGAAACAGTTCATAACTGGGTCAATCAATCTGAAGAGATGGAGAGAAACAGGAGTTCTTGATTTGGTAACCTGGTAAGATGGAGAGCCAGGAGCTAAAGATTGAGGAGTAGAAACGTGAGTAGATGGAAAAAGGAGGAGCTTGCATAATGGGGAGTAGAGTGCCATGGTCTCGATCTCCTGACCTCGTGATCCGCCCGCCTCGGCCTCCCAAAGTGCTGGGATTACAGGTGTGAGCCACCGTGCCTGGCCAGTAGTGGCATTTTAAAAAGGACATTTGTTATTCTCCAGGTGTATGTGCCTAGTTATCTAAAGAATTTAGATAGTCGTGTTGACCCCAGTGCTAAGGGTGCAAGGACACGATGGGGTTAGAAGGTTCAGTGAGAGGAACATTCAGGGTGAAGATGGAGAGGGGATTTGTACAGCAGCAGCTTCCCTCTAGTGCCCAGGCAGTGTGCTACCTCTGGCTTAGACTGCAGGTCATCAGAGGTGGATGCAGATGTGCAGGGTTTGAGCTGAGGTCTCACTGGGATTCAGACCAGGAGCCCCAGCCTGAAACCAGAGTCCCTGGGAAAACATGGAAGCCAAAGAGCTCCAGCTGCAGCTGGTGAGGATGGGGTGGAACAGGAGCAGGTGTGCAACTGGGTAGTGTGGCCCCTTCCAAAGCCACCACACCCCCAACACAGGGTGTGGCTGCATGCCTGTGTGCCTATGTGAAGATGAGGGAGCATGATCATGACGTTTTGGTAAGCTATTGTTCCAGGGGAGTTCTGGAATATTCATGGATATACCATCCCTTGGTTGCCTGAGCCTGGCCTGAACTCGGGGGCAGAGGTCAAAGCAGGCAGTGTCTTAAGTGTCAGAGGAAGAGCACCACACTCAGTGACCCGAGGGGCCACACTTTGGTTGGGACCCAGGTAACGCATATAGGTGTGAGCCTTGCACACCAATACACAGAGCCACCCACTCTGGCCTCAGACAGGCACCCACTAAAGTCCCCCGGGGAGGCCTGGAACCTCCTTGATTGGTTCTGGGGTGCTTACGTGTCCCCGTTCTATAGTTGTAGGCAGGAGGTTTGTGAGGAATTTCCCAGAAACAAGTTGCCTTGCTCTCTCTTTCTAGGATGGAGCATCTGCCTGTTGGTTTGGCCTGCCTGAAACTCAGCAGATGGCACACAGTTCCCAGCTGGTGAGCACTCCAGTGGGAATTGGACAGAGGAAGCTAATCAGCCGGGAAGAAGTGGATGGCGTTAAATAGGATAATTTGCTTTGAAGCACCCAAGTCACCCATAATGCAATCATTCCCCTCCTCATGGTGAAAGTCAAAACAGCAGAGATTTTCTTAGCTATTCCCAGTCCTCAAGGGCTTCTTCATATGCAGGAGCTTAGCTTGTAAGGTGGATTTCTTTTCTTTTAGGAAATTTTCAGGTTGTGGAGAAGGCATATCTGTCAACTGAAGTATTTACTCATTAGACATCTCTGCCATACCCCAGACACTGAGACAGTTTATCAGTTTAAGTGCATTTGGTTACGAGTAACAAACTCTCTGGCTAACACGGCTTAAATGATGAAGACGTTTAATTATCTCACAGAACCCAAAGTCTAGACATAGTGACAGAATTGTTACAGCAGCTCAACCATGGCAGCAGGAGCCCAAGATCTTCCCATCTCTCCCGTCTGCTCCTCTCAGTAAGTAAGCCATGTATCCCAATGGCTTTCACAGCCCCAAGCATCACAACCTTATACAACCTCCAAAGGAGGGAGAAAAGGATCAGACACAAGAGTTTCCACTCACATGGACTTCTCTTTTCACCAAGGAATTAGATCTTTCCAGAAGCCCTCAAAAGACTAGGGTTGGATCACATGGCCATCTATACATCAATCACTGGCAAAGGAGGATAGGATTACTTCATTGGCTTAGACCACTGTGGTTCATTCCTTGAAGATGGCACAATACCCTAAGAACAGGACTGAGATTCAGTCATTAAAGAGGAGGTAGAGGCCTGGTGTAGTGACTCATGCCTGTAATCCCAGCACTTTGGGAGGCTGAGGAGGGAGGATCACCTGAAGTCAGGAGTTTGAGACCATTCTGGCCAATATAGTGAAACATCCTCTCCACTAAATACAAAAATTAGCTGGGCACTGTGGTGCATGCCTGTAATCCTAGC